>NC_081412.1:125066574-125366574 GCF_030272615.1 Cryptomeria japonica | reverse complement strand
ATAACATGCATACAATGAGGAGGAGCACAATACCGCAATCAATAAGTGTTGTGCATCCTTCCATTCACACTACAGCAGTTCAAATTTAATTTCAGATTATATCTTCATCTCTTCTATCCTTTTGATCACAGAATTTGAATAAACTTAACAGAATTCACCTGATAAGGCCCATGAACGGGCCTTTTCTTGTTTATATGTTGAATTTTTTTTTTGTGTTGAAATTAACTTGACTAATCCTCTTGCTGACTCTTGGAAATTAGATTTAGTAGTATTAGTTGGAAGCAACAAATATACTATAAAGCACTTCCCTTTTGCTACCGTGCATGCCATGAATATGGGCATCTTCAAATAAATTGTTCAAAGATGGGTCCTCAATCCCCTCCTAAGGAACAAACAATCAACTAAAAGGCGAAAGGAAAAGCCCCAACCCAATGTAAGGAGCCAAATGCAAATGGATTCATTCTTGTGAAATCTCATTCTAAGGGGAAGGCTACAAATTGCTAACATAAGGGCATTCCTAAAGGGATATTTATCAATAGATTTTATGTTCTAGAAAACTTTGAGAAGGTGAAAGCAATGGAGCATGATGAGGTCCCCTCTAGCCAAAATGTACATTCTATAGATTCAAGTACTTTATCTAATCCGATTGATAGGAATACTACTTCAGAAAAATCAAGTGTCACCAAAGCAAGGGGATGTTCCTAATTCGCTCTAATTCTGTTTAAAACTTGCTTGAGAAATGAATAGCATTGGATGTAGAGATAGCTTGCATTGACTTTTCATTTCTATGCCTTCATTATTGGCTGGAAGATACATTGTCTCCAATGTGTTCAACCCAAATCATAAACATAGTCAATAGACACTTGGATGAAGAACTCGGAACATTTCAACCTAATACAACCAGGAAAGTGGGTGGGAGAATTCAAAAGTTGACCAATACATGTGTGACTTTACCAGCCCATCACATTAAGGACAGCAAATATATTACATGTTGATAGGGAACTTTCTCTACACCACCATGGTTGCAATTAATTTACCAATATCAAATTGTAAAGTGAGATATATTCAGCGAAGATTCTTACCTTAAAGTTCTTTTGTGAACAAAAATAAATACAAGCAGCTTGTTTGCGACACAACAAAGGTAGGATGAGTCCAATGAAAAGCCAAAGATGACCATGGAAGGAGATTTCTGAAGAGAATAATTAATTTTCATAGATGGAATCGAGAATGTTGAAGGGGCATCCAGATCTCTTTCTTTTAACATTCCCAAAAATTAAGTGAAAAATGAAACACAATTGCACTGTGAAGATAATTGAACTTTTGCACGAAACTAGCAAGAAGAAAGTTGTAAAAATCTGAATTTCAAGGTGAAATAAAGGAATTAAACAAGATAAAATTAGCTTAGTCCAAATCTGCTGATAATATAATTGAAAAAGGCAATTCATATTAATGTTAATTTTTATTTTTTTGTTGGTGGGGGAAGGCAGATTTAAAATTTTCAGCAGGACATTTTCAACAATTTCTAGATAAACTGCCTTTTTGTTTACAAGATTCATATTTTTGCTGATTATAAACTGCAATCTGTACATGAGCCAACTCTACACCCTCCTTAAATGAGATACTCAAGAGAAGAGAACCATATTCAACTGCTAACCTATTTTCAGGATAACACCAAGTCAAAGTAGTCCAAAACAAAAAAGTTAAAAAAGACATTAATCATAAAATACTAATAGGGAAGAATGTTAACCTATAACATAATGAGTTTTGGGAACAAATTATATGTTGCAGTTTTATTCCCAAAACAAGCTTGCATCCAAGAAGAGACAAGCCTTCTTATAGATGGGTTAAGCATTTCACATGTTTCCTGATAATTTGTTTTCAAGAACTATACATACCAACCAAGAGGCATTGAAATATTTAGCAATGTAGAATCAAGACAAGCAATGAACCAGATGTTTTTATGGTAATTAACCTAATGCATATCTTCCCAATGTGGATGTGTTACCTGTTGAAATGAATAATATTAAAAAGCTCCCCACCTTCAAAAAGCACTTTAAAAGTAACCCACTTGAATATAAGAGGAGTCTAGTTTGGCAGGATAGCATCCTAAATGTTGAAGAAGGATGGGGGTGTAAAGTAGGACCTAACTCAAAATAGCAATGACATCTCATTATACAAAAATCTTAGGTTATTATAAAGAGAAACATGTGAAAAAATTGTTCCAGGTAGTACCAAGAACAGATGACAGATCATAAAAAATTTCATGCAGAGATATGTCGATCTTCATTCAAGGGTGCTCAAAAGCATGCAAGAGCCTATGTCATCTACTGGAGGATGGAGAAGTCAAACTACTGCAATAAGTAGCTACTTCATCTAGTACTGACAGTCTATCGCAGTTACTATTTGAGACTTAAATGGACCAACAGATCCACCAGCCTGAAGAACTGATCTTGATCCTAGGTACAATACCAGTGACAGCACAGTAAATTGCAGGATTTAGCGTGTTCTAGAGGAATCAATTTTCCAACATTAATCTAAAAGAAGAAATCGTTTGCTCATCCAGTATCAAAAGAAAGTATAGAACTAAGCCCATCAGTTTTGGGTCTAGTGGTAAGGAGTGAAGAATTTTAAACCATAGCCCCAAGTTCAAATCCCACCTGACAGGGGCTCCCTTGTAGTGGCCATGGGGACACCTAAAGTCATGGATTGCACTTAATGCAATGCATGGAACAATGCCCACCCTATGTTTCTCATGGGCAAACCTTGAGGTAAGGTCAAATGTAACCATATTAAGGGACCAAGCCCACCATGATGTCTTTTATGAGCTGCAGCTCAGCAGTTCAAGCTGGCGTATAATTTCCCAAGGTCCACAAGATCTTAATTCCTAGCTTCCTCACAACATGCACAATCGAGCATTTGCACATTGCAGGGGTACTTCCCTAGTTCAAATTTCCCACTATATAGGAGCTCCCTTGTAGTAGTCAAGGCAACACTTGGAGGTAGGGGTTACACTTACCATAATGAGTGGACCAATGCCCAGCCCTATGTTTCATCATGGGGGTACCTTGAGGTAAGATCAAGTGTAAATATATTAAGGACCAAAGCCCACACCATGTCTTCTATGAACTTCCTACCACTAGCTCAAACTGGTGTAAAACTTCAAGAGGCCCCCAAGATCTTGAATATTGTCTTACTTGTTGGCAATTGGAGGAATTGATTATGTGTTGCATTGATGTTTTGTAATTGATGGCAACACCGGCTGTTTTGGTTGTTTACTGGTTTCCGGTAGAGCCGTTGGACCATGATATTGATCCGGTATGCTCCAATGTGCTTTGGTTTGTGGAATTGGTTTGGATCCGTCATTCATGCTATTCAGATGCGTATCACGATCAGTTGGTTCGGGATTTGATGACTCAGGAGCTATCATTTGTTCTAGTAAGCCTTTTGGTCACATGTAAGGGTTTTACCAGCAGAGCTTTGTTGAAGATCTTTTGATGCACTTGATAAGTGGTGTTGGTGCAGCTTCTACATGGCTTTCGAGATGTTGTTGGTTATCTTGTTCGTGTTCCTGTTGATCAGTGGTGTTGCATTTAGGACCGGACCTAATGCTATCTTATTCTGCTAGGTTATGGACCGGTTTGTGTAACGTGTTGGTGGATGATCCCGATGCGTTTCCGGTTGGATCTATTGATTGGATTATGCTGTTTCGGTTTTAGGCCGACTTGGTCGATCATTGGATTGCAAGTTTATGTTATGAATTTATTGTATTATCTTTTAGGTGGCTGACCTAATTGTTTAGTTCCCGGGTTGGTATTAATATGATGTAAGATCTCTTTGTAGATCGTGGGATTATGGGATATAGTATTATCTGTGTGCGAATAAGGTTGTAATCATATGCAGAGGTTTTGGTCGATCATAGGTGATTGAATTGGGTTGGTGAAAGAGGTTTAAGACCTCCGGTATTCAGCTTAACCAGAACTGTACTCAGGCATAGGAGATGATATTGTTGCAGTTCACTCTTCTTTCCGGATTGTAGTCTGGATTTATTTTGTAGTCAGTGAGGCTCCTTTTGTGATGAGCAGTGCGCTCTAGGCTGTTGGCATTCCTGCATGTGCAGGCGCCTCTTTTTGTAAGCACATACTTACTGCAGAAGTATTATCCGACTGTGGGTAGGCTTCCCACCATGGTTTTTCGCTTTACTGGGTTTTCTACGTACAAATCTTGCTGTTATCTTTTGTGGATGGTTGGGAAATGTTCTGTGGTTTATTTTGTGCTTAACTGTTATATCTGTATTCAGGTAATAAGGTTTTAATGCTTAAAGTTCTATAATTTGTCGACAACAGATTCACCCACCCCCCCCTCTCCGTTGTCCACCGGTTTTCTGAGTTGTCTAACGATTGGTATCAGATCCTGGTCCTCTCTGCAGAAGCTTAACCGCTCGAGGAAGATCCTGTGGCGTCTAATAGTTCAAGTTCATCAAGTTCATCTGCAGCTATTTTCCGGAGAGAAATTCCTAGGCTTGATGGAACAAATTACAGAGTATGGAAGATTTGGATGGAAAATCATCTGAGATGTCTTGGTAAGGAGATTTGGGAGATCACTAAGAAAGGATATATACCTCATAATCCGGCATCTGGCAATCCTCCTCCGCAGGTTTGGATAAGGACATTGAAAATGATTGTGGAGCTAGAGAAGCCATTTTGTGTGCACTTTCTGATCAACAAGTTATGGGACTAACTAACAAATCAACTGCAAAGGCTATATGGGATAAATTGGAGACTCTGAATGAAGGTGACCCTACTGTTAAAATCGCTAAACTTGATGGTTACCGGTAGAGATATGAGAACCTCAAAATGGAAGAAGATGAAAGGATTACTGCTTTTATGGAGAGAGTTAATGAAATTGTTCTAGGAATTCAGTGTTGTGATGGATCTTTGAGCGAAGATGAAATAGTTTCTAAAGTATTGAGAGCTTTGCCACCGGCTTATAAGATGAAGGCTACTGCAATTAATGAGTTCAGAACAATGGCAAACACCTTTCTAAATAGGGATACCTTGGTTGGGAAGTTATCTGCTTTTGAGCTTGAGGAATTTGGTCCTTCTAGAGTTGCAAAATTTGAACCTGTTTTCATGCATCTACATCATCTACCGGCAAGAGTGATTGGAAAGCCTTATATGCTAAGAAACTGGAGGAAATGAAGAAAGAAGATGAAGAGTTTGAGCAACTTGAAGCCCTATTTGCTAGAAGAGTACCTAAAGGTTCGACAGGAAGTAAGTATGAAGGAAAATCACCTTTTAAATGTTTTGCATGTAATAAGGTAGGTCATTTTGCATTTAGATGTCCTGAAAGGAATTCAAGATTTGAGAAAAGAGCTAGAAAATCTTTTAGGCCTAACCATGATTATCAGAACAAGCATAAGTACAGGAGGAACAAAGACAAATCATGCTACTGTATGGATGAGGAAGGTGTGACTGATTCTGATAATGAACCGGCACAAGATTCAGCTAGTGGATCCGGCAATAGAAAGGAATGGGTATTCTTGGCTATCAAGGAAGATGATCCGGTACCTGAAGAAAAGGCCCTTGCTGCTAAAGTTGAAGACAAGGATGAATGGATGATAGACAGTGGATGTTCACAACGTATGACTGGAGATAAAAGGAAGTTTCTATCTTTGCAAGAATTTGATGGCAGTCTGGTTAGATTTGGAGATGACAAAGCATGCATGATCAAAGGGAAGAGGAACTATATCATTGGATGGTAAGCATGATACTGATAATGTTTATTATGTTGAAGGTTTAAGGCATAATCTTTTAAGTGTAGGACAGTTGGTGGATAAAGGATTTCAGTTAGAGTTCAAGGATGGAAAATGCAAGATTATCAACAGATCTGGATTAGAGATTGCAACCGGTACAAGGTAACATCTTTCATATGAACTCCGGTGAGAACACATGTTTGATTGCACAAATTGATGAGAGTTGGCTATGGCATAAGAGGTTGTGTCATGTGAATTTTGATTGCATTATAAAGATCAGTTCTACTAAGGCAGTTAGAGATATACCTAAGATTGTGAAGCCCTATAATCCGGTATGTAAAAATTGTCAAATGGGAAAGCAAGTCAAAACTTCTTTTAAGAGTATACAAGACAAATCTAATCATGTTCTTGATCTTATTCATATTGATTTGTGTGGTACTGCTAGAATCAAAAGTTTTCAGGGTGATAGATATTTTATGCTAATCATTGATGACTATTCTAGAATGATGTGGGTTACTTTTCTAAGGGAGAAATCTAAAGCATTTGAAAAGTTTAAGATCTTTAAAGCTAAAGTTGACATAGAGACAGGATTGAAGATTAAATGTTTAAGGTCAGATCAAGGTGGAGAATTCACATCCGGTGAAATTAACAGTTATTGTGAAAAGAATGGGATAAGGAGACAGTTATCTACACCCCGAACCCTCAGCAGAATGGAGTGGTGGAAAGGAAGAACAGAACTATCCTGGATGCTGCTAGAACTATGATGATGGAAGCTAATTTGCCTCATATCTACTGGAGAGAAGCTATGAGCACGGTGGTATACACATTCAACAGAGTTCATATCAAAGGAGACACCGATAAGACACCTTATGAGTTATGGTTTGGTCATACCCCTACAGTTAAGTATTTCAGAATCTTTCGTAGTAAATGCTATATCAAAAAAGATGATTCCATTGGAAAGTTTGATCCTAGATGTGATGAAGGAATATTTCTTGGTTATTCTAATGAAAAAAAAGCATATAGATGTTATAACAAAATATTGCAGAGAATTGTGGAGAGCACTAATGTCAAGCTGGATGAGCTGAACAGAAGTCAAATCAGAACTTATGAGAGAGAACCGACAGTGGAAATGATCATAACTGAACTGGTAGCACCTACACCGGAACAGAATGTTGAACCAGTTACTCCGGCAGTATTAGAAAATTCAATAATAACTGAAGATTGGAACAAAGGAACAGAAAATCAAAAGACTCCCAAGTATGTTAGGTTAAATCATTCAGAAGATCAGATTATTGAAGACAAGAATAAAGGAGTGATGACAAGAAGAAGGTTGGTAGCTGATGAGGTATGTATAATTTCTCAAGTTGAACCAGCATTAATAATTGAAGCATGTAAAGATAAATATTGGATGAAACCTATGGAAGAGGAATTACATTAGATAGAAAAGAATAATACATGGACTTTAGTTCCCCGGCCTAAAAATAAGAATGTTATTGGGAATAAATGGGTTTTTAGGAATAAATTGAATGAAGATGGACAAATTGTGAGGAATAAGGCTAGATTGGTTTGTAAAGGATATTCT
Source organism: Cryptomeria japonica (assembly GCF_030272615.1). NCBI lineage: Eukaryota > Viridiplantae > Streptophyta > Pinopsida > Cupressales > Cupressaceae > Cryptomeria > Cryptomeria japonica. The sequence goes on along the minus strand of NC_081412.1, from coordinate 125,359,240 downwards.
CAGAAAGGAAGGAATTGATTATGATGAGACTTTTGCTTTGGTAGCTAGGATCGAAGCTGTGAGATTATTTCTTGCTTATGCTACCCATAGAACTACAAGGTTTATCAGATGGATGTTAAGTGTGCATTTCTGAATGGAGATCTTGAAGAGGAAGTTTACATTGAGCAGCCTAATGGATTTTCACTTTCAGATGACAAAAACATGGTTTGCAGGTTAAGGAAAGCTTTATATGGATTGAAACAAGCCCCTAGAGCTTGGTATGCAAGATTGGATAAATATCTTTTGAAGCTTGGTTTCACTAAAGGTAATGCTGACAGTAATTTATATTATAAGATCACTGATGATGACATATTGATAGTTGAAGTCTTTGTTGATGATATCATTTTTGGAGGTGAGGATAAGTTATGTATGGAATTCTCTGACAATATGAAGAATGAATTTAAGATGTCTATGATTGGGGAGACGAAATTTTTCTTAGGTTTGCAGATTACTCAGACTGATAAAGGTATTTTCATCTGTCAAACTAAGTATGCTAGGGAGTTGTTGAAGAAATTTTGTATGGAAAATTCCAAACCGGTTGGTACCCCTATGGTTACAAGTGAGAAATTGACAAAGATAGATGCATTAGCACCAATAAATCCTACAAGGTACAAGTGTATGATTGGAGGTTTGTTATATCTGACTCAGACTAGACCGGATATAATGAATGCAGTTTGTATTGTATCAAGATATCAGAGTGATCCTAGAGAGAATCATGAGAGTGCGGTGAAAAAGATTTTCAGGTATTTGCAAGGAACAATTGAATATGGTTTCTGGCATCCTAAAGATGAAGATTTTACACTGTGCATATACAGATGCAGATTGGGCTGGAGATGTTGATGACCGGAAGAGCACATCCGATGGAGCTTTCTTTCTTGGAAAGAAACTTGTTTCATGGATTAGCAAGAAGTTGTCATGTACCTCTTTATCTACTATTGAAGTTGAGTATGTTGCTGCTTCTACTAACTATACACAAGTTCTATGGATGAAGCAAATGTTGAAGGATATAAGGGTGGATTGTAATGAACCGATAGTTATTCACTATGATAACTATGTTGCTATTGACATATCAAAGAATCTGGTATTTCATTCTAAGACAAAGCACATATCTATCAAGTACAACTTTTTGAAGGAGGTGGAAGCAAATGAAGTCAGATTGGTTTATGTGAAGGCTAAAGAGTAGATTGCAGATATCTTCACTAAACCTTTGCCTAAGGAATCATTTGAGTACTTCAAAGATAGATTGGGGGTTTTTTGCCCCTCTGGTAGAGACCTGAAGTGATGCTAATTGGCATCAGTCCAATATGCATTTACAGAACTGCTATTCATTCCGAATTGATGTGTTCGTGCTACTACTCAGGGGGAGTAGTCAATTGTGTGGTTCAATGGATTTATGATTTTTCTTTGATGTTTGTGTCAGATCTTTGGCATTTATGTCAAAGGGAGAGAGATATATGTGAAAAACAAAGCTTAACAAAATATCAGTCAAAGGGCAGAGATCATAGCTTAACAAGGTTATCATTCACAGGGGGAGTTTGTTAACTTCATTGTAATATCATCTCATGGGATATTGTTGGTTGTCTTCCTTTGGGAGAGACTTGTTTGGCATTTCTTGGCACTTCGATGTTTTTCACATCTAGTGTTGCCGTCAATGCCAAAGGGGGAGATTGTTGGCAATTGGAGGAATTGATTATGTATTGCATTGATGTTTTGTAATTGATGGCAACACCGGCTGTTTTGGTTGTTTACCGATTTCCGGTAGATTCCGGTAGAGCGGTTGGACTATGATATTGATCCAGTATGCTCCGGTGTGCTTTAGTTTGTGGAATTGGTTTGGATCAGTCATTCATGCTATTCAGATGTGTATCACGATCAGTTGGTTCGGGATTTGATGACTCAAGAGCTATCATTTGTTCTAGTAAGCCTTTTGGTCACCGGTAAGGGTTTTACCGGTAGATCTTTGTTGAGGATCTTTTGATGCACTTGATAAGTGGTGTTGGTGCGGCTTCTAGATGGCTTCCGGGATGTTGTTGGCTATCTTGTTCGTGTTCCTGTTGATCGGTGGTGTTGCATTTAGGACCGGACCTAATGCTATCTTATTCTGCTAGGTTATGGACCGGTTTATGTAACGTGTTGGTGGATGATCCCGATGCGTTTCCGATTGGATCTATTGATTGGATTATGTTGTTTCGGTCTTAGGCCGACTTGGTTGATCATTGGATTGCGGGTTTATGTTATGAATTTATTGTATTATCTTTTAGGTGGCCAACCTAATTGTTTAGGTCCCGGTTTGGTATAAATATGATGTAAGATCTCTTTGTAGATCGTGGGATTATGGGATATAGGATTATCTGTGTGCGAATAAGGTTGTAATCATATGCAGAGGTTTTGGTCGATCATAGGTGATCGAATTGGGTTGATGAAAGAGGTTTAAGACCTCTAGTATTGAGCATGACCGGAACTATACTCAGGCATAGGAGATGCTATTCTTGCAGTTCACTATTCTTTTCGGATTGTAGTCTGGATTTATTTTGTAGTCAGTAAGGCTCCTTTTGTGATTAGCAGTACGCTCTAGGCTGTTGGCATTCCTGCATGTGCAGGCCCCTCTTTTTGTAAATACATACTTACTACAGAAGTATTCTCTGACTGTGGGTAGGCTTCCCACAGTGGTTTTTCCGTTTACCGGGTTTTCCACGTACAAATCTTGGTGTTATCTTTTGTGGATGGTTGGTAAATGTTCCATGGTTTATATTTGTGCTTAACTGTTATATATGTATTCCGGTAATAAGGTTTTAATGCTTAAAGTTCTATAATTTGTCGACAATTGATTCACCCCCCCCCCCCTTCTCAGTTGTCCACCGGTTATCTGAGTTGTCTAACATTACTTGTATATGTATTGGGTATTTGCACATTGCCCAAGGGCTACGTCCCTAGCTCAAATTTTTGCCCATCAAGCTTGAGTCTAGCAATGAAGAGCAAGGTGTTTCACACAATATACCCAATTTCAATTCCCATTAGGCAAGGACTCCCTTGTAGCGGCCATGGGGACACTAAGAGGTAGTAATCACACTTATGGAAATGCATGGAACAATGTCCACCCCTATATTTCATCCTAGGGTCACCTTGAGGTAACCATATTAAGAAGCCAAGCCCAACCCCATGTAGTCTATAAGCTGCTCCCCACCAACTCAAGCCAATGTAAAATATCAAGGCCCCCAAGATCTTGAATCCTATCTTACCCAAAATGCATGTAGTGGGGCATTTGTGCATTGCCAATGGAATACCTTCTTGCTACAAATTTTTAGCCCCCAGGCATAGACCATATTGTTGAGCTTTGAAAGACACAGACAATGGTCACAAGTTTGAAAAAAGTCTAAAATGTTGTGCCAAGACTTAGGGTATCTCCAAGTGCAGCCTGAAGTTATGGTAGCTCACCCACCCCTCACATACACCTTGGGTCTAGGTAGTGTTGTGACGTTTTCACGCATCGCCCCATTGAAAATGGGAAACCCACTTTTTGCTTGTTAGGATAGGTGTTTTAGCTTAGTTGTCTTAGTTTGGCAATAGGTTTTAGTCCTTTAGCCTTTGCTTGTGAGAAGGGTTTTTGTCTTGTCAAGTCTAGGGGTGAGGGTTGAGTAATTCGTGAAATAAGTTAGAGTGAAGTGTCCTGTCTTTAAGGCATGCAATCAAGTCAGGGATTCAAGTTTCAAGTCCAAAATCCATGGTGGATCGAGATTGTTAATTAAGGACGAAATGGTGAGGAATGCAAAAGTTGTCAAAAAACTGTTAAAAGTTGTCAATGTTATCATAGTTGTCAAAAATGCAAAAAACGTTGCAAAAGTTGTCGAGATTGAAGTTTGAAATTGACAAGTATGGATTGGATGAAGAGAGTTTAAGGATGCAACGATGAGTCAAAAAATAGCCCATAGTTGAGATCAATTTCACTTGGACTTTCATTGAAAGTTCATGCGCAAGATGGAAAATCCATAGATAAAAGTTGCAAATCCATTAAAGTCCTTGGATAACCCTCCAATGACCATCAAGTCCTTGCATCTTCTTTATTTGCGCTCTTGAATCTTGTCCAAACTTGAATTTGCGTTTGAATAGTTCCTACTTAACTTGGAATTTCACTATCCATGATCAGGCCTTGGAATTGCACCACTTGTCCTTAGGACACCTTCGAACCTGCCAAGACGTCCTTGGCATAGGTTAATTTGCACCCTAAAATCTTTGACATACGTGGGTTTGTGCTTAAGGTTTATCCCTCTACACTTAGGAATCCTGCCCAGCATTTAGTCCTTGCTTCACAAGTAAATGCGCTCATGATTGTCCAGCTTCATTTATCCTTTAGTAACAAGGAAATGCCCCCTAATCTTGTCCATCTCCACCTTCAAATCACGCCTAACACTTATCCTTGTCTAGCATCAAATCACCTTCATGTTTGTCCCAAACACTCTCTCATTAGCGCTCATCAATTAAGTCCTTGTTCATAAAGAAATACTACCCAGCTTTGGTCCCTCACTACCCTCAAATCCCGCCTTCATATTGTCCCTTCACACCTAGAAAATCCACTCAAGCATTAGTCCTTATGCATCCTCAAATGCCGCCTTGGTATGTCCTTAATAGCACCTTCAATGTGCTCAGCTCTTAGTCCATGGCAACACCTAAAATCCACCCTTGACCTTGTCCCTAAGCGGACCTAAAACGAGCCCTACTTTGTCCCTAGTTCCTAACAGCATTCAAAATGCACCCATGCAAGCAGTCCTTGAAGATATCCAAAATGCACTCAGGTCTGTCCTCAATACCATGGAAATCCCGCTTCAGGAAAGAGCACAATAGGTCAGCCTAGTTAGGAATGAAAAGCCTTGAAATTGCATTCAAGCAAAATTTTAAATGCAAATAAATCAGAAGCAGATCAGACCTAATCCGCCGATCAGGAAACAAATAAATTTACGAGTGTGAATTGTGTGTTGAGGATCAGCACCAGACCTTGTATCAAAACCCCTCAAGCAAGATAAAATGCACAAATCAAGCTAGTCGACTTGAAGCAAGGCAATAAAGCGTGTGAAAGAGGGCATCAGGGGGCCGACCTAGATAAATACTCCATCAAAACGTGTGTAAAAAGATCAATACAAGTACTCATGCCTTGTCAAGAAGGCTGACCTCAAATGAAGGAAATGGTTTGAGTTTGAAAATTAAAAAACAATAAACAATCTGAAAGCTGGACAACTCATTAAATGAGAAATAAATTATCCTTGAAATGCATAGAAATGAAAAGTCAATGCAAGCTATCTCCACATCCAATGCTATTCATTTCTCAAGCAAGTTTCAAACAAAATTAGAGCAAATTAAAATCAGAATTTGAAGTGAATTTCAGATTGGAATAAAGAAGTCCAGCAATTTGGAGGCGAATTTTCAAGAAAAATCAGACCCAAGACCTAATTAGGCAAATTGGGAGGAGAACTTAGGCAATTCACATTCAACAATTGAGCAGATTTTCTCATTTATTTGAGCCTTTGTTCCAGCTTAAACTTCATTTCCAGAATTTACCAAGTAAAGGTGCTATTTCCAGATTTTGGAGGGCTTTTGATGGAGCCATTTCGATATATTAATGATATTGCAGGTGTTATTTCACAAGTTTGTCATCGGGTTTATTATCATAACATGAGTTAAGAATGAAGGATTCTAATTTTCATTCTTATATCAATTTATTGCATTCCCTTAACTTAGGGCTTTGTTCACTATCACAATTCAAGGTTCTTTCTTTGTTTTTCCAGATTTAATGCAAGCAATAAAGGTGCATGGATGGTGGAATGAGGGACTTCACAACATGGAAGAGGAACCAAGGTTCAAGTTCAAAAGAAGATCAAGATACAACTTGGAGAGGAAAACATTTACAACATCAAGATTCACACATCATCAAGGCGACTCAAGAGGAATGAACATCACAAAAATCCAAGGGGTGAAGGAACTCCACAATACGATGTGACGATGCAACATGGAGAAAAATACAACAAGAAGCTTAAGGATTTCCAAGGATGAAGTTGAGATGCTAATTCAAAGGTCGAGACATTCAAGATGGTGGTGAATCAAAGAAGAGGAACACCTCAAGAACATGAGAAAGAGATCAAGATAGCATTGCTCTATAAGGAAAGATTTTACATTGACCTTGGATTTCCCATGGAAATTAAAGATCAACATAAGGACTCTACAACAACATCAAAGACATCAAGGACTTTCAAGACCAAGAGTTCCAAAAGTAAAGATAAAGACATCAAGGACATGTTCCGGATTTCAAGAGGATGTTAAGATGCACAAGATCAAAATGAAGATGAGGATTAGCTCAAACATGAAGAAGACTTCACGATGATGGTGAACATAAGATGATTACAACATGAAGTCAAGAACTACACCAAGGAAAGGCTCGCTCAAGACATGATGAGGATGAAGGCAAGATAACTTTCAAGGCAAAGGATTCTCGAATGTGAAGATGAAGAGTGAAGTGTGATCAAGGAAAGAAAATAGTTTTAGAAGAGTCAACCAAAGTTCGAAGCTTGATCATCCAGATGATGCAATTTGGGAATATGAACCATCAATCAAAAGCCTGGAAATGTTGAGTATCAAGAGATATAGATAAGGATTCAACGACTTCTTTGTGATGATTTACAAGATATGCACGCTAATGTGGCACCCAATCATCATCGACCAATTCAATGATGCCAAGTTAGCATATCTAGGTGCATTGAACCTACTCATCCTACGAGGACAACTATACATGTGAAAGGCACTAAATTCAATGTACCTAAATTCAAAGAAAAACGTGTCCAAAATATTGTAATTTTGTCATTGGTCAATGATGTGTTAATTGTAACTAACCTTAATTAGGGTTTGTATTGAATTATCTCAACCATTGATTTGTAATCAATACTGGCCCTTCATTTGTAACTCAGCCTCTATATAAGGCTTTGCTTCTCATTTGTAAAGGTTAATAGTTAAGAGAGCAATAGTTAGCAGATAGAGTTAGAAGTAGAGTAGGAGCAGGACACTAGAGATTGTTGCCGAGACTTTGAAATCAATACATAACTTTCATTGAAGCTATGGTGGATGTTTGTGTTGTGTTTCTACATTTTGCATGGTTTCTTGTTACTTCTCAAATGTAGTTGAAGTTCATTTATTATAATGGAGAGATGTGACAATATTTAATGGAATTTCGGTTCATACAATTTGGAATTTGTTGATTGCAAATTGCAGTGAATGGTTAGTCTAAACCTAATTAAGCACCAGTTTGATCGTGGATGTTGTAATGTCCCTACTAGTTAGAGATCACTGTCCTGCAAAAAAGATTGTTAGAATACAACAAATATATATATAGCTAATCTAACTTGCAATTTAACTTTAAAAGGCTTAATTAACACTAATCACAATTCTTATCTAATAAAAAGGATACGAATGCCATATGGAGATATGTCCTTAGGCGGCTGTGAAGCTCGCCTTCTTAGAACCCATCTTGGTTCCAAGCCATCCAGGAAATCGAAGGTGAATTCGATTCCTGTCTTGGATATAATTTCTTACACCCAAGCCATCCAGGAAATCGAAGGTGAATTCGATTCCTGTCTTGGATGTAACTTCTTACACCCAAGCCATCCAGGAAATTGAAGGTGAATTCGATTCCTGTCTTGGATGTAACTTCTTACACCCAAGCCATCCAGGAAATCAAAGGTTAATTCGATTCCTGTCTTGGATGTAACTTCTTACACCCAAGCCATCCAGGGAAGACCATATGTCAATTCCTTGCCTTAGATGATGCATCTCATCATCCAAGTCCATCAGAGGGGACCGGCCAGATCCATCTCTTCTTGGATGAACTTAGTCAACCAAGCCATATATATGCATATAGATATTCAGTATATACTGCCTACCAAGGATTATCATAATCCCTCCATTAGGCTAAGGGAATTTCTTCCCTATAGCCTCCGTCATATAATCACATTAATATTACATTTTATAATTCATTACTGTTTTCCATTCCATAATTTACATCTTCATTTACATATTCTTTAATCTTTCTAATGATCCTAAATATACATACATATTCTACATAGATACCTATCTTTATCGCTACATTCATATAAGTAATCATTAGAGATATATGTATTCATAAAAATGCATTAATATATATGCGTGTGTGTGGCACACACGTCCACACACATATATACCTTAAGACTTCTTAACCCCTGTTACCTGTACGCAAATTGTAGTCTGCGGTTGGAGTTCGCACAGTAGATGTCGCCTGCAGATTGGGAGGCATACCACAAAGAACACAAATGTTACTTCCTGTAACTTGATAACAATTCTGATCTGATCTTATCAATGGTGATGTCACTAGATGCTTTTGATTCCTTCCCTTTATATCTCTCAATTTGAGGGAGAGGTCACACCTCTTCATCATGTATGCCCTTTGGCAAGAGACATACCCTTTCACCATTAGCACCCTTTGAAAGAGTTCAACTCTTCATTATTTCTACCATTTGAAAGGGACCCAACCTTTCATAATCAGATCTGCACTTATTATTTAAATCAGATCTGCACTTCTCATTTCCAAATTATCCCCCCCTCTCAAACGAGGTTTTCTTCTCCCTTTTATATATCATTGTTGAGGGAATCACAACTTTTCCTTTCATGTATTTTGACTTTTCATTAACTTGATTAATTTTTAATTAATCATATTTAATTATATCATTTTATATTTTAATTTTATTATTATCATTTATTATTAAATTCTATTTCAAGTGGGGATATTATTATCATTTATTATTAAATTCTATTTCAAAGTGGGGATATTATTATCATTTATTATTAAATTTTATTTCAAATATTCATTCATTGGTAATTATTATATAAATTAAGAATCATTGGCTTATTTAGGATATATATATAATGATCATGGAGGGGACATGACAGATGTTCATTTGGATTGCACCAATCTTGGGTATTTATGAATGTTTACAATATGAAAATCCTTCATTACCTTTGGAGATTGCATCAGTTTTGTGTTGTTGTTTCCTCATGGCAAAGCAAGGCTTGATTATGGAATCCATCTATCAAAGCATCATCTATTATCATCATTGTCCTTAGGTTTAGATTAAATTTCTCCAACCTTATCTCTTTTGTCTTTTATTTTCAGGCCAGTTTAAGTTAGTTTCCACATTCCAACTAAACATAAGTCCCTTTGTGATTACCAGCAATATCACATCAAATCATTGAGTCTATCCAGCATTAAATCAATTGTTTACATTGTAAACCTTGCGGTTGCCTTGTTTGATCAAGAACTTTAGCATATAAGGTTTCCTTGTTCACGAGAGGATAGAATACTTTGTATTTTATTATGTGTTTGAGGTGTCATAAAGAACACATCAACAGAATTGGCATTGAAGGGAAGCGACTGAATGACAAACTTTGGATTGTGGAAGTAAAGTGAAGTTATCTCAAGTCTTTTTCTCTATCGTCCTCTACGCTCAACAGAATTACCACAAGAAGGAAAGGTGAAAACGTTGAATCATCAACCCGATTTGCGAAAGAGAGGAGGCAGTCCACATTCAAATCTACCGCAAGCTAGAACACATATGAGCTTTCAAGTGTTGAATTTGAGATATGCTAGATCTCTTTTATGTTGAAAAAAAAAAAAATTTAAGTGAATTTTGAAAATCCAAAAAAGATTTCTCAATGGATGGGCAACATTTTCATGTTAATTGTCCTCAAGATGATCATCAAGTTGATATTCTTCAGCTTTGGTGGGATTTGAATGCACAACTACATCCTAGGAATTTGTCCCACTTTGCATTGCCAAGGAAGTATGAAATCCACGACACGGTGGAACACAATGAGATGTAGAAAGGAGTTAGCACTATAAGGAAAGACCTTCTTTTGGGATGTTCCCAAACCAGTCATACTTGAAGAAGCCGATGATTTCAGTGTTCCAAAAAGTAATAATGCATTCACAACATTCAAAGGCAAGATTGAGAATAAGTTGGATATTGACAATGAATTATGCCTAGAAAACATATTGCTATCGTGTTGGTGCAGGATGTTAAGTTCTTTCAAAATTATGTGATCAAAACAGAAGAGATGGAGATATGATCTGAAAGTTGTATTTTATCTGCTATAGCGTGTTTTAAAGATGCACCACACTTATCAATTTCGGTGTATGCATCCTCCTCAATGTAAGCATGCTATATAAGTGGATGAGGGGTTACGTAGTGAAGAGATATGTCTTCCCACGTGGGCAGACACATCTCTTCCCTACGTACCTCTCACCACAGTATATAAACTAGTCACCGTTTACTTACCCAATCGGAAGGAGTGAGAATAGTTTGAGAATCGCTTTACCACCCGATACCATGAACGGTGCAACCGTTGGTCAAAAGCGATAAGTTAACTTTGTTTTTATTTATCATTAGTTAACGTTAACATATTAGTATATGTAATCAAATTAATATATATATCGGAAGCATGAAATAGTACGACCGACGTTACAAAATTTAACACTCCCTCTTAACTAGGGAGGACACATTTCATGTTAGAGAAAACATCACAATTCATCCATTGATTGTGAAGAGAGGAGATATCAGACCATAGTGATATTCAAAGATATGGTTCAACAATGAATATCAAGTCTCATGATACTCACCATAACTCATAGTTATCAAGTAAGGTATGTGCAATGGCATCAACTCACATGATGCCTACCATACTGATAATGATTTCATGGCATGTCCACGAATATTATGTTCATAATATTCACCATGAAGATCTCTATCATAATTATGGTTTATTTAATGATATCAACCAACAGATATCTACCATAATGTCTCAGAGATATATATGCTATCATGACATGTCCACAGATAACAAGTCACATGATATCCATCAAGATAGTTAAATTGATAATTGTAAAATCGTCACCTTACAATATCAATTTGAAACAAGTGTTCATTATTGAAAAGTCGTCACCCTTCAATAATGTTCACAGAAGGCCCATGCAGTCATGGAGTCACACACATGACAAATAAAAGAGTTCACACTAAACATCTTTAAATATATTAGTATATTAGAATAAATGAGACTCTATCTCAAAATTAAATAACATTTTCAACCATACCAAGTTTATCTCTAAAGTGTTCAATCTTGATCCTGGAGAGAGGCTTGGTAAGAATGTATGCAATCTGATTACCTGTACTAATATAATTCAGTCGGATCACATTCCTTTCCACCATATTTCGAACATAGTGATATGAAATACTGGATTCATTGAAAACTTGATGCAACTCTGATTGTCACAGTAGATGACAGTAGGATTTAAGGGCTGACCAAACAGTCCTACAAGCAATTTCTGGAGCCATACAGCTTCTCTTGCTCCCATGGAGGCTGCAATGTATTCAGCTTCTGTTGAACTCTGAGCAACTGAAGACTGTTTTCTACATATCCATGAGATCATTCTTGATCCTAAACTGAAGCAACATCCTGATGTGCTTTTCCTGTCAACTATGCTTCCAGCCCAATCAAAATCAGTGAATCCATGTAGGTCAAGTTCTACATGTTTATATTTCAAACCAAAACCGATAATTCCTCGAAGATATCTCAGAATATGCTTTGCAGCAACAAGATGTATTTCCCTAGATTCACACATGAACTAACTTAGTGCATTTACAGCATAACATATATCAAGTCTTGTGTTTACCATATACATCATAGATCCAATAATCTGTCTGTAGTGTAGGATCTGCAAACTCAGATTTTGCAGTTGTTTCCTTTACCTTGTGCAGATTTGTCTCCATAGGTGTGGTCATGGATCTACAATCCAACATTTTAAATCTCTTAGTATATCAATGGTGTATTTTCCTTGATTAAGGATTATACCATCTGCCTGCTGCCAAACTTCCAATCCAAGGAAGTAGTGAAGAATTTCTAAATCTTTCATATCAAACTCAAAGGCTAATTCTTTCTTACATCGAGAAATACAATTATCCTCTCCTGTGATTAGTATATCATCAACATAAAGAATAAGAATTAATAATTCACGATTGATTACCTTGTAGTAGAGATTTGGATCTGCTTCATTCTTGAAAAACCCTAATTCCAAGAGATATTGATCAATTCTTTCATACCATGCTCTGGGGGCCTGTTTCACTCCATAAAGAGCTTTCTTTAATATGCAGACATGTGATTTAGCCTTATGAATCACACAACCTTCAAGTTGCTCCAAATAAACTTCTTCTTCAATCTTACCATTCAGAAAAGCAATCTTGACATCCATTTGATGGACTTTCCATCCTTTAGATGCTGCAATAGCCAAAACTGCTTGGACAAAAGTGTATCTGGCAACAGGAACAAATGTCTCTTCATAGTCAATACCTTCTTTCTGTGAGAAACCTCTGGCAACAAACCTTGCTTTGTGCTTCTCAATGCTGCCATCTACTGCATGTTTGATTTTGAAGAGCCATTTATAAGATACCACAGATTTGCTTTTAGGCGTAGGCACAATATCCTAGACATCATTTTTCAGAATTGACTGATACTCTTCTGACATAGCATCTTTCCAAACTTGATGCTTGAGCGCATCTCCACAACAAGAAGGTTTTGCATCAATGATCTCAATCATCAAGGCAATATAACTGGAAAATAGGTTAGGTCTCTTACTTTCTCTGAAGGTCCCCTTTGGAGCAAGATAATTTTCAGCTTCTTGAAGCATCTTTTTAGCCCAAAGTGGTCTCTTCCTAGTTTTGGGATAATTTTCTTCTAAAGGTAAGCCTTGAACTTCATGCTCAACATCTTAAGGGGTCTCCCTTTGAATCTCAGGAGTGGAATCCTCATCCAAGCTTGTAGGAGGATCTTGGTGTTCTAATTCATTAGAGCTTTTGGACCTCCTGAATGCTATGTCTTCCTCAAAGATGACATCTCTGCTTAGTTCAATTTGTCTTTGACCAGGTATGTATATTTTGTAGGCTTTAGAGGTTTCACTGTACCCAACAAATACTCCTTTCTTTCCTGAAGGTTCTAACTTTGACCTCTTTTCTTTGGGGACATGAATATAGACTGGACACCCAAAGATCCGGAAATGACTTATGTCAAGTTTGTTGCCAGTAAAGGCTTTTTCAGGGGTTTTATTGTCAAGAAGAGAATGAGGACATCTATTTTGAATGTACACAGCTGTCCTAGATGCTTCAGCCCAAAATGAGGTTTCTATATTTTGGTCAAACAACATAGCCCTAGCAGCTTCTACTATAGTCCTATTCTTTCTTTCAGCTATCCCATTTTGTTGTGGGTTATAAGGTATAGTTAACTCCCTCTTAATCCCAGCATTTATACAATAATCTTTAAACATATCAGAAGTGTATTCCCCCCCATTGTCTGTTCTTAAGGTTATGATTTTCTTACCTGTCATATTTTCTGCAAGAGCTTTGAATTCCTTAAATTTAGAAAGGATTTCTTCAGACTCTTTATACCTCAGAAAATATATCCAGGTCTTCCTAGAATAATCATCTACAAATATTACATAATATAAAAATCCCCCTAATGAGGGTACAGACATGGGTCCACATAAATCAGAATGAACTAATTCTAATACATTTTTGGATTTATTGTTGCTAGAGTATTCTTTCCCAAGGCACACCCTTTGCAGGCTCCTTCAGATTTTTGACAGCTTGGGTAAGTCGATCACCATCTTCTCTATCTTAGGTAGGGCATGGAAATGAAGGTGCCCTAATTTTCTGTGCCAAAGTTCATTCGAATCTGGAGTCTCATGAATCAAGGCTAGAGGTGGAGTGGTGCAAAGTATTAGAATAATTAAATAATGTTAATTTTAGTATTAATGCTCAATAGTGTATATTCTATTTTAGTGAGATCTTCTACGATCTTCTTAGCAGTTTCTTATTAGAAACTTGCTATTCTTGTAAATACTCTTGTATTATTTATGAGTGTCTTGCTCATTCTGTAAATCAATCAATTCTTTGAAATCCACTGCGTATCTCACACTATTTTATGGTATCAAAGCCTGAATAAAGAATTTGTGAATTCTTTTCCGAGATTTTTTGGGCCTCTTAGTTTTGCTGCAGATTTTCAAAAAAAATTTGTGTTCAAAAGTCCGTTTTGGACTGTGTTTCTGCCGTGTAACGGGACTCTTCCTATTTGCGTCTGTCTGGCGAGGCTTTTCAGCATTTTTCGGCGTGGTACAGACCCGCCATTTTTTTTGCAACCTGCAACTTGGTCAACCCTGCGTTTTTTGACTTTCGGCTAGGGTTTTGACCCTCCAGATTCAATCGAAAAAAAAATTTGAATACAGATTCGTGGTGGGTTTTTCGAGATCTCAACTGGGTCGTCGTCAGAATTTTCTAGGTGCCTCGATTTTCGTGCCTCGATTTTCGTGCCAGTGGATCCAAATTCCGACAGTAGATTCCTTTTGAGTTTTTCACAAGGATTTTTGGGTTGTCTTCGGATTTTTCTGGGTCAGTCGGAATTTTCTTCTTGAAATTCGTGCCAGTCGTACTTCACTTTTTGAAGTCTATACCTACATCTGCCTCTGTTTCTGCAGTGGGATTCAAAATATTTTGAATTCGGTGCCAGTGCTTCTTAGTTTTTTTTCATTTTCAGTGCATTGGGAAACGTGCAAATGGCTTCTCTAACCAACTTGATGTTAGAAGGCAATCAACGCTTTAATGGCAACAATTACAACATCTGGAAACAACGTATGTTGACCATTTTCGAATATAGGCGTCTTGACCAGCTTGTTTTGGGAAAAGAGCTCAATCCTGGTACACCTGGTGCAGATCAAGATAAGTTTGATGAACGCAATCGGGAGGCAATTATGCTTCTCAAACTCTCCGTGACTGATGATCAGTTACCACAGATTCCTTCCGGCAAGACACCTTCTGACATCTAGAAGCATCTGAAGGAATTGCATGAGACATCCGACAAGAGCTAAGCATTCTTTCTGAAGAATCAGCTGTTCTCCATCATGATGGACGAACGCATGTCCTTACAGCAACACCTCACGAGGATTAAGGACATTCGAGATCAGCTCAAAGCTATTGGTTGGACTATGGAGGAAGAAGACATGGAAGTAATCACTCTGAAAAGTCTTCCGAAATCGTATGAACACTTCATTGAGACCCTCAATATTACTTCAACTAATGTTGACCTGAAATTTTCAGAATTGTGCACCAAACTTCTGCAGCAGGATCACTGGAAACAACAGTTTGGTAGTGGTACTATGTCAGCCTCCTCGGAAAATGCCTTTACAGCCCAATCCTTTCACAAGGATAAAGGCAAATTTCAGTCCTCTCAATTTTTTCAGCAGAAAGGCTCTTCTCAAACACAGGATGGTGCTAAGAAGAAGAATGTGCACTGCAATTATTGTCACAAGTACAGCCACATGAAGAAAGATTGTCGTCAGAGGCTCGCTTCTGAACAAAAGAAGCAAGGAGGGTCACACCAGAAGGCGCATGTTGCTTAACATTCCGAGCAGAAGGAGTCTGCCTTTTATGCCTTTATGGCTAAGAGGTCTTCAGATCATGCCAAGTCTTCTGCTTGGTACATCGACTTTGGTGCGTCACGTCACTTTTCTCATCGGCGTGACTGGTTTACAGACTTCTCATCTTTCAGTGATTCCGTTGTATTTGGCGGAGGTGAGGAGTATACAGTTGTTGACAGAGGCACTGTTCAGATACAGTCTGGTGGCAGGAATCTCATCTTCCTGAATGTGTACTATGTTCCCGGTATGGAACTTAATCTGCTCTCTGTCAGTCAGATTATGAGGAATTCTCCTCAGCTAGATGTGGTGTTCAGTGCTCACAAGTGTTCCATCATTGATCGGGAGACTCATCTTACTGTTGTTGTTGGTCTAGAGGATCATGGCCTATACAAGCTTCTTGACACTGGTGATTCTCCTGAAGTGGCTCTGGCAGCTCGTGTTTCCCCTCTTAGCACTTTGTGGCATCAGAGATATGGACATCTCAACATTCAATATCTCTCTCAGCTATCTCAGGAGGGACTTGTTTTAGGGTTACCTGATATTCAGACTCAGCATCTCGGAGTATGTGGCACCTGTCAAGCTGGCAAACAGCACTGGACTTCATTCACACATGGAGAGTATTGGTGCGCATCTAAGGTACTTCAATTACTTCATGCTGTTATTTGTGGTCCTATGAATACATCTTCTGTTACTGGTTGCAAATACTTTTTGCTTATTGTAGATGATTTTAGTAGAGAGATGTGGGTGTACTTTCTTAAACACAAATCAGATGTATTTAGTATCTTTCAAAAGTTTAAGTCCTTAGTTGAAAAAGAGTCTGGATGTAGCATCATTACTCTTAGGACAGATAAGGGGGGGGAATTTTGTTCTTCTGCATTCTCCAGCTTCTGTGATACCTATGGCATCAAACGCCAATTGACTACACCCTACACTCCTCAGCAAAACAGTGTTGTTGAGCGTTGCAATCGTACGGTTGTTGAGATGGCTCATTCAATGTTACAACACGGGAGTGTTCCGAATAAGTATTGGGCTGAAGCAGTGTTTACTGTTGTCTACCTCCTTAACCGTTCACCTACTCAGGCTGTTAAGGGGAAGACTCAAGAAGAGGTTTGGTCTGTTCGGAAGCCTAAGATCAGCCACCTGAAGGTTTTTGGCTCTGTTGCCTATGTTTGGATTCCAGATGCTACGCGCTCCAAGTTGGATTCCAAAAGTCAGAAACTCATGATGATAGGATACAGTGATCACCATAAGGCCTACAAACTGATAGATATAGACACTGAACGTCTTATCTTCAGTCGTGATGTTGTATTTGATGAAGACAGAGGATTCTTTCAGTCCCCTTCTTCTGAGCAGTGTTCTGAGGATCAGCCTCACAGTGTTCTTCTTCCATTGGGTTCGCCTGATGGGAGGGATGATGCAGAATCCATTTTCGATGATGCACTACCTGAGTTCCCTCCAAAGAATAATCCTCCTCCTGCTGCTCCTGTTCCTGATCTTGAGCCTCTTCCAACTCCTCCAGATGTTAGCACTTCTACTCTTCGGCCTGAATGGTGGGCCAAGACCATTGGTGATCTCAGGGATACTGAGCTCATTGAGGGTAGAACCTCCCGTAATAAGAGCAAACAACAGCATACGGTCAATTTTGCTCTCATGGCTAACATACACAGTGTTTTTGAGCCTCAGACATATTCAAAGGCTAAAGGTATACCTGAGTGGGAACAGGCTATGGAAGCTGAGTTCCAGAGTCTTCAAAAGAATCACACTTGGGCCCTTTCTGATCTTCCTTCAGGGAAGAAGCCCATTAGTTGCAAATGGGTGTACAAAGTAAAATACAAAGCTGATGGAACCCTAGACAAGTATAAGGCTCGTCTTGTTGCTCGTGGGTTCTCACAGAAAGAAGGCATTGACTACGAGGAGACTTTTGCTCCTACAGCCAAAATGAGTACCATACGGCTCGTCCTTGCCTTGGCAGCTCAGTTCAGTTGGAAAGTCCATCAAATGGACGTCAAGAGTGTTTTTCTGAATGGTGACTTACAGGAAGAAGTCTACATGACGCAACCCCCAGGATTCAAGCTTGCTGGTCAAGAACAAAAGGTTTGTAGACTAATCAAAGCACTCTATGGTCTGAAACAAGCTCCTCGGGCTTGGTACATGAAAATTGATAAGTACCTGACAGATCATGGTTTTCAGCGGAGTCCATCTGATGCAAACCTGTATATCAGGCATACTAGTAATGATGTTTTGTTTGTGGTTGTCTACGTGGATGACTTAATCATTACTGGCAGTTCAGCACATTTGATCACTGGGATCAAACAGGATTTGTGCTGCACCTTTGATATGACAGATTTGGGACTTCTACATTACTGCTTAGGAGTTGAAGTCTGGCAGACTGAGAACAGGATCTTTCTCTCTCAGTCCAAGTATGCAAGAAGTCTTGTGGACAGGTTCAAAATGCAGGATTGCAAACCTGCCTCTTACTCCTATGGAATTCAGGCTCAAACTTTCAGCTCAGTCATCTTCACCAGTTGTGGATGAATCCTTGTTCAGGCAACTAGTGGGCAGCCTCATCTATCTTACTGCCACTAGACCTGACATCAGTTTTGCAGTGAGCTACATTTCACGCTTCATGACAGCTCCCAAGGCTGATCATTGGATAGCAGCAAAGCGTGCGCTGCGTTATGTGAGTGGCACTCCTGATTATGGACTTCTGTACACTCGGAATTCTGATCCTACACTCAGTGGTTACACAGATTCTGACTGAGCAGGTTCGGTTGATGACCGTAAATCTACAGCAGGGTATGTGTTTAGTTTGGGATCTGGTGTTGTCACATGGACTAGTAAGAAGCAGCAGGCAGTGGCTCTCTCCTCGATAGAAGCAGAGTATCGGGGAGCAGTTAAGGCATCTTGTGAGGCGGTTTGGCTTCAACGAATGCTTGCGGATATCCATGTCTCCCAAGCAGGTCCAACTCCCTTGTTCTGTGATAATCAGGGAGTGCTCAAACTCGCCAAGAATCCAGTCTTCCATGAAAGAACCAAGCATGTGGAAACCCATTGTCACTATATTCGACAGCTGGTTGAAGACGGATCTATCCAATTGCTGTATGTTCCTACCTCGGAGCAGCCAGCAGACATCTTCACCAAGCCCCTTGGTCTTGATAAATTTGTAAAATTTAGGGGGTCTATAGGTGTAGTTAATAGATTGAGCATTAAGGGAAGGTATTAGAATAATTTAATAATGTTAATTTTAGTATTAATGCTCAATAGTGTATATTCTATTTTAGTGAGATCTTCTCAGTAGTTTCTTATTAGAAACTTTTTATTCTTGTAAATACTCTTGTATTATTTATGAGCGTCTTGCTCATTCTGTAAATCAATCAATTCTTTGAAATCCATTGCGTGTCTCGCACTGTTTTACAAAGTTTGTAGAGGCTCCCTTGTCTTACTCCAATGGTGTGGGCTTTCTTGATGGTGGAGTTCTTTGGCCAAGCAAGTACCTTTCCTTCCATAAAGGTTAATCTGTAACCCTTATCTTCAAGTGCAGAAACTGAGACAAGGTTTCTCTTTATATCAGGTACAAATAGAACTCCAGTCAGTTGTAGGGATATGCCTGACTTTAGGTTGATATTGCAGGTTCCTATTCCCATAACTGGATAATTTGAGTCATCACCAATTATCACTTCTTCATTTGAACTTTCCACAAGTGTATCTAGGTGCTCACGAAATCCAGTGATGTGTCGAGATGCTCCGCTGTCAATCACCCATGTGTTGAAACTGGAGGTGACTTGACTAGAGAGGGCTGAGTAGAAGACTAGCTGCTCGGAATTACTCCCTTTCTTAATTTCTGCCATTGAAGCTTGTTGTTTGATCCTGTCTGGACACTTCATTGCATAGTACCTATATTGGTCACATCTGAAACATTGTACTTCAGAAATGTCTCTTCTTCTTTGAAGACCTCTTCCCATTTGAGTTGTTGTCCCTCTTTCTCTTAAAGTTCTTCTTCTTTCCTTTCTTGTGGGAATTAGAGTTTAGAACTTGAATGTCTTCATTACCATTGTTTTGTTTTATTCCTCTTGTGACAAGCTGAGATTCCTCTTGAATGCAATCGGTTTTCAATCTATCAAACTTAGGAAATTTAGAACGAGCATTGATTCCTTGAATGAACGATTCCCATGAGGTAGGAAGTCCATTTAGGGCCATCATAGCAAGTTCTTTGTTGTCTACTAGATGTCCAATAGTGGATAGTTGATCCCTAAGCTCAATGATCCTCAAGAAATAGGATGTAACTGTTTCTCCTTTATTCATCTTTATATGGTGTAGTTGATTCTTTAGGGTGAGAACCTTGCTAGTTTTGTTGATTTCATAAATGTCAGCTAGTGCTTTGAACATCTGAAAGGCCGTCTCATATTTAGAAATGACTGGTACAATGTGGTCTCGTACTGAATCCACAATTATCTTAAGGGCCTTCTCATTGTCGTTGCTCCACTAAATTTTCTCTGTATCATCAGAGGGTTCAGGAATTTCACTTTTGACATGGGAGTCAATTTTATTTTCTTTCAAAACAAGAATGATCCTGAATTTCGAAGATACAAAATTTGATGCTCCATCTAATCTATCTTCAAACCTAACTGCGGTTGCCATTAGGATTATGGGAATGTGATCTTATCAAGAGCCTGGTGAAAGTTTATGAGATCGTTACAGAATTTTAATATGATCTTCCTTAACTTCGCTCTGATACCATGTTAAGTTCTTTCAAAATTTTGTGATCAAAATAGAAGAGATGGAGATATGATCTGAAAGTTGTATTTTATCTGCTATAGCGTGTTTTAAAGATGCACCACACTTATCAATTTCGGTGTATGCATCCTCCTCAATGTAAGCATGCTATATAAGTGGATGAGGGGTTACGTAGTGAAGAGATATGTCTTCCCACGTGGGAAGACACATCTCTTCCCTACGTACCTCTCACCACAGTATATAAACTAGTCACCGTTTACTTACCCGATCCGAAGGAGTGCGACTTGTTTGAGAATCGCTTTACCACCCAATACCATGAACGGTGTAACCGTTGGTCAAACGCGATAAGTTAACTTTGGTTTTATTTATCATTAGTTAATGTTAACATATTAGTATATGTAATCAAATTAATATATATATATATATATCGGAAGCATGAAATAGTACGACCAATGTTACAAAATTTAACACAGGATTCATAATGAACCTCATTCAGAGTTTACTTGCTCGTTGTGTGAAGAAGCCATCAACCAAGTCAGCGTATCTAGATGCATTAAACCTACTCATCCTACGAGGAGGACAACTATACGTGTAAGGCACGAAATTCAATGTACCTAACCTCATTTCTCCTTGGTCCAAATTCAAAGGACGTGTCCAAAAAATTGTAATTTTCTCATTGGTCGATGAGGTGTTAGTTGTAACAAACCCTAATTAGGGTTTGTATTGAATTATCTTGGCCATTAATTTGTAATCAATCCTAGCCCTTCATTTGTAATTCAACCTCTATATAAGGCTTTGCCGTCTCATTTGTAAAGGTTAATAGTTAAGAGAGCAGCAGTTAGCAAATAGAGTTAGAAATAGAGAAGGAAGAAGCTAGAGATTGTTACCAAGACTTTGTTGAAATCAATACATAACTCTCATTAAAACTATGGTGGATGTTTGTGTTGTGTTTCTACATTTTGCATGGTTTCTTGTTACTTCTCAAATGTAGTTGAAGTTCATTGATTATAATGGAGAGATGTGATGATATTCGATGGAATTTCGGTTCATGCAATTTGGAATTTGGTGATTGCAAATTGCAGTGTATGGTTAGTCTGAACCTGATTTAGCACTAGTTTGATTGTGGATGTTCTTTTGGATTGCACCAATCTTGGGTATTTATGAATGTTTACAATATAAAAATCCTTTGCTGCCTTTGGAGATTGAATTAATATTGTGTAGTTGTTTCCTCATGGTGAAACGAGGCTTGATCATGGAATCCATCCATCAAAGCATCATCTATTATCATCATTGTCTTTAGGTTTAGATTAGATTTTTCCAACCTTATCTCTTTTGTATTTTATTTTCAAGCCGGTTTAGGTTAGTTTCCACATTCCAACAATACATAAGTCCATTTGTGATTACCAGCAATATCACATCAAATCATTGAGCCTATCCAACATTAAAGTCAATTGTTTACATTGTAAACCTTGGGGTTGCCTTGTTTGATCACGAACTTTAGCATATAAGGTTTCCTTGTTCAAGAGAGGATAGAATACTTAATTTTATTCTGTGATTGAGGTGTCATAAAAAACACATCAACAGAATTGGCGTTAGAGGGAGGGCCTGAACAACGAACTTCGGATTGTGGAATTAAAGTGAAGTTATCTCTACCCTCCTCTACGCTCAAAAAAAATTACCACAAGAAGGAAAGGTGAGAATGCTGGATTAGTAACCAAAATTAATGAATGCCACTGAAGCACACCAGAAGGAAATAATAGCCTCCCCATGAAACATCACAAACCTCAGCAAATCGAAAGAAAGAATATAGTAAATAAAATACAATAATCTTTTTTTTTAAAAAGATAACTAAAAACAATATATGTAGGGATGATAAATATTTATTCTCAATAGCAAATCACTCTTGTCATCTAAACTGAGAAATGTAAAATTTAAACACCCAGAATAGCCAAAGAATGTCATCTATTCAATGGCAAGCGCTAAAGTGTGGCCTTTACCAGTGGTATCCAATGCAATCAAAAAAAATCCACCATGACAGGCGCAGGACACCAATGCAGAAACATACAAGGTTGAGAAACCCCTAAGTCCAAACTTAACTGAGATACATCCAATTATTTTGTGCAAGAGGAAACCCAGCTGTCATAGACTCGTAACACATACACTCATCAAATAAACCAAAGAAGAGAACATTATTTGAGAGGAGCCATTGCAAGAACTTTCCACTATGACAAGGCAGGTCACCCATGCAAAAACATACTACGTTGAGAAACCCCCAAGTCCAAATGCAACTGAGATACATCCGTTGATTTTGTCCAAGAGGAAGCCCAGCTGTAATAAACTCATAACACACACAATCATCAAAGAAACCAAAGGAGGGCACGATTAGAGAGAAGACAATTAAAAACCAATTCACACAAAATTAAGATACACCTATGAAAGGATATTGCAGCTGTTAAATGACCTATCATGCTCTTAATGTAGCTTTAATCCTGATTTAGGAGCAATTGCATAGCAGGCTTTTATACATTAGCACCTCCTTTTCTATCATGGGTTTTCACTGGTTTGTAAAATTAGGCATGGGCTTCCTCCAAAACAATATTAACTTATGTAATCACCAGGCTTCCTCTTGGAGAATCTCAACAAATGCATCAAGAAAGAGCTAATTGTACAATATAGAAGATGCAATGAAAATATACAGAAACATTGCCAGCTAAAACAAATATTGTATGCATCAACTTTTTAAAAAAACATGAAAAACAATAGAAGACCTTTTATGGTTATCACATGGATGGATACGATCCAAATTTAGCCAACAGACTTCCAACAAGTTTAAAAGATTGCCATTAAACTCTAGGGATGCAATTTGATGAAAAGAGTTGAGCTTTAGCAAAAACCACCAGCTGCACCAGACACATAAACTTCAGTTTCTGGAAATGTCATCTCACCAGTAATGGCAGGAAAATCGTATGTAATCATTCTTCAGGAGTCCATTTAAATATATGAAATTTATGAATACAGTATATCGGGCACATTCCATCCATTTTCAAATTATATGGAGTTCTAAACATATAATGTCGCCATGACTAGCTTTTTCTCTCTGATAATCCCTTTCAACAAAATTAAGTATATGCGGTCCTTTTCCACATTATGTAAATTTGCAGAACATATACTATTATCATAGTTCAAAAGAATCAGTCTTTATTGGCAATGCTATCATTCAACAAAAATTGAACAGATAACATTTTTAGTATCGAAATAAATTTTTCAAGCTTCCAATTTTGATTATTGAAAGTTTTGAAACTGAAGTGAAATTACAAAGAAATGTAGGTGCCACATATCATTCTCTCATCCTATTACCATAGGAAGCTATTGTTTCTTCATTGTTTATAAATTATCAGCTACCATTAGTTTATATGCAGTTTTGTCATCAAGTGTGATTCTTGTTACCTAAGCATATAAGTTTCCAATCAGTTTGATAAAGAATTGCAATGTACACTGATTACTTCCTAGAACTAGGATGCTCACCAAGAGAAAAGTCCACAAGCTCTGCTGCAACAGCTACAGCAGATCCACTGGAAGATCCGCCAGGTATCCTTGAGGGTGCAGCTGGATTTGTTGGAGTTCCATAGTGTTTATTTTCCCCATTGATACTGCAAAGATTAGATAAAATTAAGATATAAAGATCAATGAAATTGCAAACCCGAACCAGAAATATTTATAGATATTTGGAGATCATCACCAACCAGTATGCCATCTCATCCATAACATTTCTTCCCACACATGTGGCTCCCCCTTGTACAAGAAGTGAAACAGCTGGCGCTGTTCGAACAGCCAGTTCATGTGTTCTCCGCCAGTCAGGATTTCCAAAGCCAGTTACAAATCCTTCTACATCAAATCTATCATCACATTAAATGTTACCTCACTTATATTAGTAATGAGTTCTGGCTGTACCCAGAAAGCTTTTTAAACAAACACTCTTAACGCAATGATTGTCTTACAAAAAAAATATTTCAAAAGCTCATTCTTTTATATTTCTCCCATTACCTAACAATCTGCTATCTTCCACTACACCTTCTGAAAACTAAACCAATTCACTCAAGCCTTTGGTCCTAGTTTATTTGGCTCCTAAAAAAAGTTAAAAAACAAATAGAAAGAATAACATACTGATTACATAAAAATTAAATATGAAGTAGTGAGCAATACAACTGCACTTTGTGTGATTGAAATTCAAGTATATAAATTGCCCTCTTTGGCATGCTGTGGTGGTTAAGTTGTGGTGGTGTTGTTCTTGCCATCAAGGTTCAAACCCTGCTGGGGTGCTATTGTTAAATGTTTAAATGGCAATGAGGTCCCCCATTTGTGACCTTACAGGTTCATAGCTCCGGGTCAAAAGCGTTTACTCCTCTTACAAAAAAAACTCAAATATATGCATTTATAGAAAAAACACTGTTATCTTTAAAAACAATCCCCAATAAGCCTCAAGTCTAAACAACAAAATTGAAAATATTGGTAATAAACATGTAAAGTAGATCCAGTCAAAAATACGAGTACATGCTTTCTCACATAGCCAATACATCGAGAAAGAAGCTTTTTACGTTACAGTTCAAAAAACATATGTTCTAGTATGGTTCTTATTTAAGTACTGGAGTGCTAAAAACATTTCATTGTAAACCAGAAGCTTTCATGCAATATTTTCTAAGGCATTGCCCTTAAGTTTCAAATGATAGACAGCACTGCTTTGTCCAAAAACATCAATAAAACCTTGATTATGTACCAAAGTTCAAAAACCATCAGAAGCAGCATGGTCATGTGTTCAATAGACAGAGGTTTTAAACTAACTTGCTTGTTTAAGTATAGATCTAGGTTCACCAGTCAACCTGTTTTTCCCCAGGTTCAATATGGTTAGGTACATATAAACCTATAATTTGCAACAAAATCATTCAAAATTTACAAGACAGTTGAAAGGGATAAAGATACAATGTCAAATGTGAAATCAATACAAAATACATTCAATAATCACCATCTTGCTCTTCATCCAGAGCATCAAAGTCCTCACTTAATTCATTTGAACCACAAGCAACTACAATGCCAATCCCACCACCTACATCCTGTGTAGGAGCCTCCTCATCCTCTAAAGAGACTGAGGCAACCATAACCGATGCATCCAAGTAAACACACTCTTAGGTTTACATCCCAATTTATCACAGCCTCTTCTTTTTCTTTTTTTGCAGCGAACCAGTTGTGCTTGACGAAGTAGAGAAATTAGTATGTATTTCGATTCCACTCAACTGAAGAAGAACTCACAACTTGTTGAAATTAGAGACAAATTCAGTGATTTAGTACTACATTTGTGATTATAAAATATAATAAATAACTGCAAAAGAATAGTAATCGTGTTAAACAATTAAAAATGCTTACATGTGATAGAACTTGGATATCAAGAGATTGCAAGTAAATAGAACCTCGGGCATGGAGGTACCACCATGTATAGGTGTCCTTAACATACTTTTCTTGAAGAGCTTTAAGACTATGATTCTCTAACATTATGAAGCTTACAAACTCACATACAACGACACTTTTAGATTGTGAAAGTTCTTCAGAATGCAGCTTTGTATCTATTAGAAACTTCCATGTCTCGATACAATTCCACTCTCCTTGGTAGAGTATGTTGTGTTGCATAGTTGGAAGACAATGCAAACACAACAAGATGGAGGCTTTGGCCATCTTATTCCAACAATCAACAATGATTCTTTGCGCTCTTTTAAAAAAAAATTATCTAGAATCATTCTCCTTGGTGCTATTATGTGTCCTGTTTTTTCAATAATATAGTCTTTGCCATCATATATTTTCCCTACATGGTTAATCTGTAGCAGCAATCTTAACCATACTCATAATGGGCTCAATTAAATTCATGACATTATCCACATCAGCCCACCAATCATCATCCAAATTCAATAAATTAACCTTTTGGGTCCTCCCTAAATTTTCTTGCCTCCCCACACTCCAAATGTTACTAATGACCATTACACTGAATGCCTCTCACATCTTCACAACTACTCTCAAGAAATTTATGTGCAATACAAAGCACACCTCACCAACCTAATATAGTGATTTAAAAACAATTAAAAGTTTTAAAAGATAATTGATGTCAGATAGTTAAAAAATTTATTGCAAACTTAAGGTAAATTTAAAAATATTAAAATTTCATGAAATTACCTTGAACAACTCCAACTTGGAGAAAAAAACATAGATGGCTTGTGGCATATGATGGTTTATCATGAGCATCTAAATCTTCTCGCACTCAATGTAATTTTATCTCATCAACTTTATCTCTATGCCAATCTTTCACATCACCAAGCTGAGAGAATGGAAAATACCTAGTGTCCAAAATAGTGCATGTATATTGCCTCGACCAATAAACCTATTGCCTTGCAATTTTTAGTAGCGTTCATTATGGCTTGGACAATATTTTCAGCACCCACCATCTACATTGCCTCTATGAGAATTTTGACAATTAATTTCCCTCTTTCTCTTGAACCTTGCAATTCAAACACATTGTCCCTTTACGGCACCTTGCAATGACATTAATTAAAGGTATGTTTTTGCGATCTCGTCATGCAACATAAACGATCGACACTCTCATTTCAATTCATGAATAATTGATTGCAAAGACATCTCTACCAAATTTTCTTCTTTTGCAAATAGGGTGGTGCACACTTTTTCATACCCATCTTGTATGACCTGCAAGTGTTTAATTGATTGTCATAGCCATTTCCCACCAATATTTTGAGCTCAATAGGTTGAAAGGAATCCCATTGGCATAAATGTAACATGCAATAAGCTTATTTCTTATGTTCCTCACCTCACTTTAAAATGCCATATCTAGAGGACCTCTTTTGTTGGAAGGAGAGGAGATTTTGACTTCTTGGGAAGGCGGTGTAAAATGTTCTAGGCTAAATGTATACAGAAATCAACCAAAAAAAGCTAACATAGAAATTTATTTATTTCTTCACCTTGACAACACAATTGTACAAATAGAAAGAACTAATCTAATATGACTAATTAGAATGTCTAGTAAATAGATCTAGTTTCTAATATGTCCTTGGAGACCTGTAGATTACAAACAGATTGGCCTATTTGTTATGGACTGCCTGCAAAATCCTCTAATTGTCTAACATTTGAGTATTTTTACCCAAGGCTATAAACAGATACAAGCCTGAAGGGATTCATCCTCAACCTCCAAACTAGTGTAACAGCGTTCATTATCCTTAGGTCATTGGAGTTCGTTCTTTCAATTGCAAAAAGATGCTCTCCATTGCCTTTGAGCACTCCCTTATATCCCCAATCAATGATATATTGTAAAACTTAATAGAAAACAATATTTTGATATTCTATTAATTAAAAAGATACAATTACAAAGAAGTTTGTCTCCTTATATAAAGAATGGAAGATGAAACCATGCAAAAGGAGAAACATGCATGACTCACCCAACGCTAAAAGTAGCAAACTAAAAAAACAAACAGAGAAAACACTTGCCACTAAGGTGACATTATTACAACTCTAAGCCTCATCTTCTACTAATTATTTAATATTATTCTAATACCCCCTCGATGCTTACTTCACTGATAATAAAACATATCAAACTAAAAACACTCTAAACCATGAATTTTCCATTCTTCAGTTGCTTTTCTTTGAAAACAAACCGTACACCACCTAGAACTCCATCAAGTTGCCTCGAACATTCGCAAAGGTGTAGCTACCGAGCTGAATTCCCAAGTTCCTAGATTAGCACCTCCCCAAACTCTCAAATTACAGATCTCTTGAACCATTCAACAACAATCCGTAATGAAATACACTCACAGAGCTCTGTCAAATTGTCTCATAACCCTCGTAAGGGTATGATTCACAAAATCACAGACTCCCCAAGCTAACTAGGCAACCATCCATTCTAGTTTTGTCTACACTGACATCCTACTTATCTTCAAAGAACAAATACTTCTTTAAAATGCATAAAAAGCAATTTCTTCTTCACCATTGTTAACATCTAAAGGATCTGAGCGGCTACATTGGCTCCTTTGAGCTTTCCTTTGAGAACACCATTCCCTCAAAGTCTATAGTTCTAAGCTATGTGGCCCATTTTCTTACAATAGTAGCATTCTTTCCCTCTTTTGTCCTTATTAGATCTTCTTCTATTTGAGTATAATGCTATCTCAGCTTGCGATCATCTTTTGTATCTCCTACAACAGTTATCTTTTCTTCAACTAGGAGATCTAAAATCATATCTTTCAAACTTTTAGAAGAAAGTTGACTAAGAGTAAAGATGACATTGCTGAATTTTGAAAATAAACTATTTAGTAAAATAGCTTTAGCATCCACATCATCCACTACAGCATTGGCTTCTGCTAGTTGTCAAAGAAGAGATCTCAGATTGTTCACATCGCTTGACATAGGTACTCCATCAATCGTCTTGAACTTGAAAAGTTGAAGCTTTAAAGAGAGTTTTGAATCACTTGATGCTGCTCTAAATAGTGTATTCAAATTCTCCCAAATTTCCTTAGATAGTCTTGTGTCTCCTTCTTGGATTATGGTGTGCTTGCTCTTGGTTTTGGCTTCTAATTTTTCATGCTGATACTCTACCTTCAAACAATTGCTCATTGATTAGTTCTTTCTTGGTACTTCATGGTATCAGAGCAGGTTTCTTCTAATCAATTCTTGAGCTTGTATTGTTCAAGGATTACCATTTATCCATTGGAGCACTTTCTTTGAGGAAAGAAAAGAAGAGTTTTAGCTTAGATTTGCTTTCATCAATTTTTTTTCTAACAATTTTTTTGTGCAAGGATCTCTATCTATTGTTTACAATTTATTGCAGGGAAGTTTTTTCTCTAACTATTTTGTACAGGTTTTGATTTCAGTTTAAATTTTTTTTTCTAAACTTGCTAACAAGTTTGCATGCAGGATTAATCCATTTTTATTCTAGTTTAAAGTTCATTTTTTTGGTTTTGGAAGGCCTGCCACCAAAACTGATTCATTATTAAGTTGCATCTCTGATTTATTTACAGATTCGTTTAAAAATTTATCTCAAGTAATTCTCTGATATTGTTATTTCTAATCCTTTGCTTTTTATTCAATCTTATCCTGTTAGAGAGGGTTGTTATTATCTTCATCTCACAGAACTAACAATAAGTGTTTTGGTGCTGTTTCGTAACACTATTTTTACATCATAAAATTTTGCTCTCTCGGATTCTCTTTCTCTGCTCTTTATTTGTTATTGTTGCAGGATTCTAGTATGATATTTGTTATTACAATGTCTATATATTTCCTTTGTCCTATTATCTTTTTTTAAGATTCTTTACCCTCTCCCTCACTGCCTGCGTTTAATTTCGGTTTTTTTTGTGCACCAAGCAAGTTAACATATGTATCTCTTATGTCTGTTGGAATGAAGTGTCCATCCTCCCTCCATTTCATCTAGATTTGTCTACTTTGAATTGGGAGTCTTTCGGTCTAATTTTCTTCCCTGACTGTTTGCTAGCTGACATCCACATTCATAACACCGAAAGAATACAGGAGAGGTATTCTGTAACTCCTCTATCTTTTGATAACACTTTTGCCAGTTATTCCTTGCGTGCTATGTGCGTTGTCTGCAGCATTTCGCCCGTCTCCCTGCCCAGTGCTGCTCCTCTTCCACCTATCTGTTGGTTTCCACTTTTAACGTATCAGCAAGTTTTAAAGTTTAAATTCGTTCTTAAACCTTCATGTATTAAAAAGTATAAAAGGTTTAAGTTTTTTTAATTACACGTATAAAGTAAGTTTATTTTAATTTTAAAATATAGTTTCCTAAAATTCTTATTAAAGTTTAGTAAAGTTTATAAAGCTTTTTAATAAAGTTTTAAAAGTTTATATTAAAAAGTTTAAAAACTTAATAATTTTTTTTTAAGTTTTTAAATATATACAAATTTTGAAAAGATTAAATAGAATAAATTTTTATTTTATAAAAGCTTTTAACCATATAACTTTGTTTATAATTAAAGTTTTTTTTAAAAAAATTAAATAAGTTTTTTCTTTACAGTTTTAAAACAAAGTTTTTTTTTAATTTAAATTTGTTATTTTTGATTAAAAAAATTTAAAACAAATTATTGAAATTTGATTCAATTTTAATCAAGGAGGTATTTTTTTGTTTTCTAACTAACCTCTTTGTTTCCCAATAATGTCAACTTTAAATCAAATTTTATAAAGATATGTATCATATGATTGATCCAAAGCAAATAAAATCAGGCTAATGCTAAATTATAATTTGTTCAAGTATTAAGAGTTTTATGATTTATCACAATATTGCCTTGATATGCATTATTATTGATTTCAATGATTAGCATGAAATGCTATCAATTTTGCCTTGGTGCAAAATTTCTAATATGGTATTATAGATGCATTTTTTTTGGTAAAATGTGTAGGGAGCCCTTTATTCAAGGTTAACCATGAAGAGCTACTCAGTTGCACCCCATTCATAGTAACCTTTTTGGGACCATGGAGAATATCTCCATCCAGATTATGGTATGCACTTACATTTATTGATGATTATGAACTTGGATCTCCTTCCTTCATAGTAAGGATCATGTTCTTGAAATTATTATGCTGAATTTCTCATATCTATTGAAAGGCAATTTGGTTTTAGACTCATAATCCTTAGAATTGATTATGAGAGGGCATATGTCAATAATGCTGTCAATGGTTCTTTAAAATCATTTGGTGTTGATCATGAGCTATCCATTCCCTATACACCTCAACACATTGGTGTAATGGAAAGGAAGCATTTGGTATTGGTATAGTTTATCAATTCATCTCTAAACCTCTTCAATCTCATTTTAAGAGAATTCTATAATTTGTTAAATGTACTATTCATGTTGGTTTATTTTATTATGCAAATTGTGGAAGGATATTTTGATTCAAATCTAGGGGGAGATCCCAATAATGGGAGATCTACTTGTGGATATTGTTTCCTTGTTGCATCACGTGAAATCTCATGGAATAGTAAACAACATTAATCTACTTCTCTTGGCTCTACCGAAGTTGTAATAAAGATTGTACCAATATTCAAAGAAGCTTTATGGCTAACAAGATTACTTGAAGACTTGGGGCTACCTCATTACTCTTTGACAATATTTCATTACAGATCAAATTAAAGACAATCACATTTCACTTCTATAATGCAAGGGCAAAGATCAAGTTGTGGATATTCTAACAAAGCCACCTTGTAAAGAGAAGATCCATATTCATTGTAAAAATCTTTCTTTACAACCCATTGAAAGGTTTGATGTAAACTCCCCAAGTAAAGCTCAAGGGGGTGTGTTAGGAATTAATCTTTACTTGGCTTAGGTTTCTTTATTTGTATTTAGTTTGGAATATTCCTTTGGAATCCCTACATGTAATTTGTCCTCTAGTACGTGTGAGGATAGGTCATTTCTTTTATTTTCCTTTATTAAGGAATATTAGATTTCTTCCTTATGAGGATTATGACACTTTGAACACACATAGGATGATAGATGGCATCCTTAGACTTGGGAGTTACATTTGCAACTCCTCTCTCACCTCTATATATTTGAGGTCCCTCTCTCTTTTCTTCCATGGAAGCATTTCTATGCTAATCTCATTCTCTTTCTTTCATTGTATTTTCTTAGGCTTTATGCCATCTTCATAATCATAGGGGTTTTTTCTTTGCTTTTTCCCCCTTACGAATCTTGTGTCTCCTTCTTGGATTATGGTGTGCTTGCTTTTGGTTTTTTGGCTTCTCATTTTTTATGGTAATACCTTCAAACAATTGCTCATTGATTAGTTCTTTCTTGGTACTTCATGTTATTTTCCTTTCACCCTATTACCATTTTCCCATCCATCTCACATGATATTTGGTATTGGATCTCGATTATGTTCCCATTATCTTGAATAAGTCTTGCCAAAAGACACTCATGAAAAGGTCTACCCTTATGGATGGGACCAATTATGTTCTAATTATCATTGACCACAACACGAGGTACAACTCATGCAATCGAAAGACTCCTTCAAGAAAAAGTCTAGCCTTGTGGAGCTTTGAATTCATTGGGAATGGAGAAGTGGGAAAAAAAATTTCAATCAATTAACAAATATGAAGATGCAATTCTTTCCCCCTACTTGAGGCAACCTATTATGAAAACCATTAATATAGATTCTCATTTTTGCTAAGGGAAGGGGCTGAAGTAAACCTATATGGCATGTGGTTTTATGTTTAATCCCTTGGAACCCTCCACACTCACAAATATTGCAATACATCCTCTTTCAAGTCCTTCCAAGCATATATACTCCAAAATTGTCCATAAATTTTGAAAAATCCCATGTGACCAACAAGCCAATAATGGTGACATGCTGCAATAGTTTTTTTGTTTCCACTTGGATCCTCACTACAAAAATTGTCCTTGTACAAAATAAGTCATACCTCACCTAAGACTAGGTCAAAAAATATATAGCTATTGCAGATGTCAGTGATTAAGTATAAATAAATGCAAGGGTGTAAATAAATGCAAGGGTGGCGACCTAAGGCTTAAGTATAAATAAATGCAAGGGTGGTGACCTAAGGCTAAGGAAAATAAATAATAATAAAAAGAAAGGGAACTGTACTTGGCTGACCTAGGGCTAAGGAGAATAAATAATAATAAAAAGAGAGAAATTATTAATTGAATAACACCCTTGCAAGGAAATGGACTTAATGAAAGGTTGTGTCTTTCCCATCATGAAGATATAAATAGGATCATTTGTTGAAAGCATGGATAAGGGATCAAAAAAATGGAATAAGGAAGTCTGAGTCTGATTTTTATATTGAAGAGATCAGATCAGATCATTTCCAGTAGACTTGAATATTAACAAGTAGTTGGCATGCGATAGGGGCAACGATCAAGATAAGGAAACAAGAAGCATCTAGTGACATCAGATCAGCAATAATATCAGATCAGAATTGTTATTAAGTTACAGGCAGTAACATTCTTATTCTTTGTGGTACACGTGAATAATTGTCTAATATATATATGCCTGATGTATGCGGTAATAAACACACAAATTCTTATTTACTAATATAATATATCTATGCACTAAATCACCGTGTATGTTAGACATAAAATAATATGATTTCTTCACTAGGCACACCACCTCCTATGAGATGGCGAAAGGCCATATGAGGCCAAGAGGGATAGGATATCTGCTCTTGGGCCAAGGGTAGAGGATCACTTTGGGGCACCCCATTGCAGCTTTACCTTCAACCTCTACAATGATTGATTGTTGAGATTAACTCAAGGATGTCTCAATCATAAGAGGGTGAAAAGGGATGGCATGATGAGGGAGAATGGCTGTGGATGCCTCGATGGGTACACCACCTCATATGACATGGTGAAAGGCCACATGAGGTCAAGAGGGATGGGATATCCACTCTTGGGCTTAAGGTAGGGGATCTCTTTGGCCACCCCATCATGTCTCCTTATCGCATGCCCTGTTATGGTTGAACCCCACATAGTAGATTAGATTTGTTATATGTGTATGAATATATGTTTTAACCCTAGTAATGGATTTATCTTATGGATTCAATATTTGTATAACATGATTGCAGGTTTCCAACACGGATTTATCTCGTCTTATCCTTGGGTGAAAATTATATCTCTAACTACATTATGTTTCTTGTTCTATTGGATTTG
Organism: Cryptomeria japonica; assembly: GCF_030272615.1. NCBI lineage: Eukaryota > Viridiplantae > Streptophyta > Pinopsida > Cupressales > Cupressaceae > Cryptomeria > Cryptomeria japonica. The sequence goes on along the minus strand of NC_081412.1, from coordinate 125,325,235 downwards.
TGATTCTAGGGGAAAATATAAGGTGACCAAAAAAAGAGACATTACAATAATATCAGTCTTCAACTAGTAAATCTCATCCTTGTTTAAGGCAATGATTGTACCCTCAATCAACCTTGTAGCCAATACATCCCTGGAATACTCTACCAATAACTCCTCCTTCCAATCATTTTTTGCTAAAAAAATGGCCAATGATTCAAGTCTTTAGGAGAGTGCATTTGCTACTCTATTGTTCTTTGCTTTAACATACTCGATGTAAAAGTCATAAGCTTGTAAGCTCACCCATTTTTGTTGCCTACCATTAATGTCATACTATGATAAGAAATGCCTCAAATTGTTGTGGTTTGATGAGCTATAATGCATCCACAAATTAAATATTGTCTAAATTTGGCCAATGGATGCATAACAACCAACACTTCCTTATCATAAGTAGAGACATTACTCTCTCTCTCTCTCTCTCTCTCTCTCTCTCTCTCTCTCTCTCTCTCTATATATATATATATATATATATTGATTTTCAACTTTCAAATGATATGGATCATCCTTTTTGAATAAGATCAATCCCTATACCTTCTCCTGAAGCATAACTCTACCACGCAAGGTAATGCAAAATCAATTATGGTAAAAATGGGCACAATGCGCATTACCTTCTTCAAATGGTCACATGACCCCTGCACTACTGTGGACAAGTGGAGAGGGACCCCTTTGGTTAAGTTTGTCAATGGCAAGGCTAGCTATGAGAACCCTCTAATAAACCTCCTGTAGTAGCTACAACAACCCGAAATTCTTTGAACTTGTGCCCATGTCCTCAAAGTAGGCCATTCTTGGATGGATTGCCCCTTGGTTGGATCCATCTCTATACCTACGTTAATGTTTATGTGACCCAAGCACAAAACTTTCTTTATTCCAAACTCACACTTGCTATTCTTGGTGAAGGTTTGTTGTTGCAATATGGCCAACACTATATACAAATGTTTCATGTTTTCTTCCTATGTGCTGTAAATTAGAATATAATCAAAGAAAACTGATCAAATTTCCTCAAATAGGACTGAAACAATGTCATCACTAAATGGAAAGTGGCAGGTGCGTTAGTGAGCCCAAAAGGCATCACCAAAAACTCAAAGTGCCCATAGTGACCCCAAAATGAAACTTGAATAAGTCTTTCAGTTAACTCTTCTCTGACAATACCTAGACCACAAATCAATTTTTCTATTCATTAATACAAGGTATGGGGTATCTATTCTTTAAGGGTCATTTATTCAAAATCCCGTAGAGATGCAAACGGACTCATACTAGGTCTAACATGACCCAATTTCAATAGCTCCTCAATAGCCTTCTCTATCTCATCCTTGAAGCAATAAGGATGACAATAAGGAGCCACAGTTACAAATCCTCAAACACAAAAGCATATTTATCCAACAAAATTTGTACATCCGAGTCCACAAGCAAACCCGCATCAGACAGAAAAAATGTTGGTCTGTACTTCTTTCAATTTCGTTTCTTTCAGTGTTCCTGTTATCTCACTACATCAGAAAACCTCATATTGAGTCAAGATAGCAAAATTGGATATTTAGCCCAAATGAGTTCTAAAACTCCACACACAGCTTTTTGGAAACAATTGTTTCTCAAAATTCGTGAGGGCTGGAACCAAATCCTTTTATAGGGATGTTCATGATTGTATTTCACCAAATGTAACAAGGTTCCATGGCCAGATTCCTTAATAGTTTGGAGAATTTGAAATTCTCTGTTTTCACCAAGAGTTTATGGATGGAAACTATTAATTTTGAAGATTTATCAGAGCTGGAGTCAAACGGTTTTGCAGGAGCCTTTGGGAGGTCATTCTGAAGCATATTTGCCAGTTTTCAAATGAAGATTTGATTCCAATGGCAATTATGAAAAAAGTTAATTTTTGAGCTTTATCAACATCCGAATTCATCCTGTGCATGTCCATCAGTGGTTAACAAGAGGAATGAGTATTCATTTTTTTTTTAAAAACATTATTAATAGCAGTCCTATATTTGGGAGGCATTGAACAACGACTGGGCACCTTCTTCTTGTAAGGATTCATGCCCCTCAATAGAAAGTGAAGTCTGCAGGTCTTTAAAAAGGTTGAGAGCATCTGCTACTTTTATTGACTTTAAAACAGTAAATACAAGAAATGAGACTGCTGCATTGAAAGGAGAGGAGGCATTAAAGAATAAAAAGGAGAATCTACAGTTTTAAAATAGGAAAATCTGCAAATGGTAGCATAGGAAATGAAGGAGGGGGTGTTGGAAGAAGGTATTGGAAAATCTATCCATTTTGGCACAGCAATTAAAAAATCCCTTAATAGAAAATGAAGTCTGCAGGTTTTCAAGAAGGCTAGGAACATTAAAATCTGCTACATTTATTGACTTTAAAAAAGTGATTACAAAAGATGAGACTGCTGAATTGAAAGGACAGGAGGCATTGAAGAATAAAAAGGAGAATCTACAGTTTTAAAAGAGGAAAATTCAAAAATCTGCAAATGGTAGCTTAAGAAATGAAGTAGGTGCTGGAAGAAGGAAGGCATTGGGGTAATCTGTCCATTTTTAGACAGCAATTTAAAAAACCCTTAAATGTGCTGCTATGTTAAAAAATTTGGAGAAAAATGCAAAAACAGAGGGCAGCCTAGAAGTTTTAAAAGGAAGAAAGATAAAGGGTGGAACGTGCTAAAAGGGAGAAGATGGCCCATGTAAGGAGGTTGAAATAACACAGCAATTTAACAATTAAAGGGCAGGTTTGAAATGGTAATAGGCTCTGTTTTGGGAGTGATTTTGAAACAGCAACATAACATATAGAGAGGGCTACATTGAAGCTTGAGGAGAGGAAAAAAAGCAAAGGAAAGACAGTCAGTAAGGAGCCAAGAGAAGCCAAGTGCATTTTGATTGAGTTTGTAAAAGAAATTGTAATCAGTTTTTTTTAATTAAATGAACTCAATATGAGTAATGTTGTGACTATTTTGCTTTTGTTGTGTACAATTTCCGTTAAGTTTTTGATAGGATGCAAGGATTGGCAATCCATTGGAGTTTCTAGGTCCTCGATCTGTGTCAGGAGCTTTCAAAGGAAATGGATGGTGCTTTGTGTGTGGACATTTGAGAAGCCATGAGTAGGCTCCTTCTAACCCCTGGCTAGTCTATGATCTATCAACAAGAAAAACATCTTCGACTTAACATAGTGTGATGTCCCCTTCCCAATTTGCCCTAGAATTTGCCCTAAAATCACAATTGTAACAATTTAAGGTTAGGGTTTCATCTTACCGGAAAAATATCTCTTTAATGATGCAATCTTGGATTTGAATCCTACAATCACAAAATGAACAACATATGCAAATACACACACACACACACACACACACACATATATATATTATATGTTTAATCATTAGGATTAGGCAATTACATCATATTCATAGATTAACAATAATGCAAGCATATTAGGGTTTGGGAGAAGGGACATGATGACTCCACCCAAAGCCATTTCTACACCAAGCCCAAGAGTGGATGTCTACCACAGCCCTCTTGCTTGGCACTTGTATTTGCTTTCCCCATCAATGTCTCATCTCCCTAAAGACACTTGCCATCTTGTGGAATTTGGGCAGTGGTCGTAAGTGGGTTACTTGGCTCTCTATGTAAGTGCCCCCCCTCTACTCCTACGAGCCATTACGGTCAACTCTAGAATGGCCTACTGACTTAGCCTTGTATACCCCTTTTGCTTACACCCCAGGCCCTTCCTACAATGTGGGATTCAGTCAATCAAGCACATCTCATATTCTATAATAAGGACATATACTTCAACATTCTTAATTATTCATAAACAACATGTATACCTATATAAGACAATGATTGCAGAAATATAAAGTATACTACTGAATATATATCTGATAATAATAATCTGAAATGATTAAAGTTCTGCTGTGATGAATTGTACTGATTTCTCTTGTGATTGCTGCTCCCTAGCTTATGGGAAATGCTTTTGCTGTGTGATCTGATTAATGGATTTGACCTGCTCGAAGGGTTCTGTCTGCTGGACTGATTTTATGATTGCTGATATCGACTATTGTTGTTTCTGCAGATGTGTATTTTGGATAATCGACGATTCTCTGGATGATCCCTTTCTCCATCGTAGCCTCTTCTTTATATCCTATCATCCCATTGAGGAGAGGTGATCCTTGTGAGGGGACAAGCCTCTTCTCTAATTATTAATTAATCATTTATGTTTTCTTGTTCTGATCACAACTCTTCATTAAGACTTAGTTACCTTCTAAAACTTGTTTGTTTATTGTTATGATAATTAACCTTCCTTGATCGCCGATCCTTCTTAGATTTGTTTGCGAGCCTCCTTACCTTCTGTCTTTCCTTGTTCGTGATAAATGTCTTCCTTGAAGCAGGAATATGACACATAGTCACTAAGTTGTGTCTCAATGCTTTCCTTTGCCACATGAATATGCTTGTTACACAAGAATATTGATAAAGTTGTTAATCAAGTAGGGACATTTTTTAATTTCTATATAGAGAATTTCCACATCATCAAAGAGCTAGGCCAAAAGTTAATGTGAGATAAAAGCTATTATCAAGGTTTTGCATGCTAACCTTCTTGTGGGTGCTCACATGGACAACTTTGCTGGTTGTAAGAAATTTGCAGATGAGCCACCTATGACTAATGAAAAGAAGTGCCTGGAATATAAGAAGGTTGTGGGGCCTTAGTAAGGTATCTATAATCTGCCCCATTCCACCTATGACTAATGAAAAGAAGTGCCTGGAATATAAGAAGGTTGTGGGGCCTTAGCAAGGTATCTATAATCTGCCCCATTCCACCTATGACTAATGAAAAGAAGTGCCTGGAATATAAGAAGGTTGTGGGGCGTTGGCAAGGTATCTATAATCTGCCCCATTCCATTTATTTTTTATTTTCGTTGTTTTAGACTCTTTTCCATAGGGAAGGTCTGATGTAATTTGTCCTTCCCTATAGTACTGATTAAACATAGGATTATCTATGAACAGTAGCAAAATATGAATACAAGGTTGTTTTGGTAGTTAACTAGTGCACAGATAAAATGGTTTTAATGCATCTTGTGAATTAACTGTTACCAAAATCCAACACTTTGATGCTATTTTTGCAGGCCCTGGGTGCCTAACCCAAGTTCACTAGCAAAAAAATAAAAAAATGAAGAATAAATCCGAACACAACAATAAAACAATTTTTTAAAACAAAGGAAGCTTGGACGCAAAAATTTTAAAAATTTAACATAAGCATACCTTTGACTAGAGAATCCCCTCTGTGAAAGCTATTTGATCTAGTAACACTTATGAAATGCTCCTTAACACATTTGCAATTCTTGCCACCAAAAAAGCCTCAGCCTTTGCTCTTGAAAATTTTGAGTTTGGGTAAGTTAGAATGAAAGGTAGGTTGTGTTTTAGTTTTGTGTTTATGTTTTAGGCTTTGAGATTTCTTTTTAGGGTTCAATTTTCTGTTTTGGGTGCTTTTTGTTAAAAATAAAAAAAAAACAATGTTCCATGGAGCTTTCAAATAGAAGTGCATGGTGAGACGAATTTGGGGACCAGGGGTACATGGACCTAGATTTGAGGACAACAAGGAAACAATGGTTAGGAAAACAAATATATAATTATAATAGATAGAAGATCTACAATTAAAGCACCCAGCAGGATTGAGGAGCAGGACCCCTTGACGGGATCAATGGGCAAAGCCCCCAAAAGGGTCAAGGACCAGGTGCCTCATGGACATCTAGAGGAAAAGCCACCAAAAGAATTCAGGGGCAGCACCACTCGCAGGGGGGGTGAAAGCAAAGACCCCCAAAAAAATTGAGGGGCAACACCACTCGCACATAACAATTTGCAATATGAGGAATAAAGGCCCTTCCACCAAGCCCAAATTAAGACCTTCGAGACAACACAAAAATTGATGGTGCATGCCATTTTCATAATTTTATGTCATGTCCCCTCTTGATCATTATTTATAACCTAAATGAAGCAATTATTATTATAAAATAATATAATCAACAAATGATTATTTGAAATTATTAATATTTATTTATTCAATATTATTATTAATATTTAATGATAAATAATATTTTTGAAATATCCAAATAAAATAAATTAATATTATATTATAAACATTTAGAAATATTATAAACAAATATAATGATAAATAAATTCAGAAAATCTATGTAACAAAAATAATATAAAAACTGCCCTCATCCTCATCAATTGCCTACAAAATAAATAAAGACTAAATGGACTGCAGGTGTCAGAGTTGTCCCCTAAGCTGTAGACAATGATAATTAGTCTTGAGTATCAATAATAAATTGGTTAGGTAAATCTAATGTTAATCATCAGCAATAATAGGCAGTAGTTTACTAAGTATCGATGGGAGACAATGATTACACAAGCAAACTAATCACCAATGCCTCCTAAAATAACCCAAAAGACACGATCTGATTAGCAAAGCAAAGCAAACCAATTATTACGAAGAGGGTCAGCTGTGTCCTATCAACATATTAATGTTAAGAACAGATATGTGGTTGTTATTGAGATAACAGACCTCATCGATTATATTATGAAAAGGCACTTTAAATTAAAGGAAGTGATTCCTAAAAGCAGCGAACATGTCTTTTGAATAATTTCCTCTCCCGCGATATAAGGAGTTCATGGGAATCATTTGAAGAGGGGGGGTAAGTATGGGGATATATACTTAATACGATATTCAGATTTAGAAACTCAGACAAGCGACAACAACACCAGTAACGGACAGAGTAATAGGGGAGAATGTGAAGGGAATCCGAAGGTTATAGCAGACCGATCAGATGAGAATCAGAACTGTTATCATACGACAGACAGTGAATATCCTGGTTCTTGGTGGTATGCACGATGATGTGCTCGGTATGACTGCTTAATATATGAAGCCCGATAATGTTCTTATTCAGAATTTGATAGTGATATAAATATAGTTCATAATAATAATATATTAATATATAACAAATAATATTTATATATATATAATAGTCTGAGAATAAATATCCGAGAATATATATATCTGAGAATAAGTATCTGAGAATAAGTATCTGAGAATAAATATTTGAGAATAAAGTTATTCTGAGAATCTGCAGTAATATAGCATCTGAGAATAAATAACGTATAAAATATATATAAAGATATATATATGTATATTAATAATAAATATTAGAATATAAATCAGATAGAATCCTGAAAGAAGCTTATGTTTCTCTCTTATCCCTGTTTGGATTCATGTTAAGATGGTTTTGTCTCCTAATCAATTTAGTTTAAATCATAAGTATGTTGAGATGGATTAATTATGGTTAAAATAGGTCAAATCCTAGTAGGGGACATTACATTTTAACACTATGTCTTCTCTGACACCATTTCCTCATTATTTTTGACCTGATTTTCATTCTTTAGAGAGCTAACAATGAAGCAACAAAATATGACTGCTCTAAATGATGTGGGATGCTAGTTTAATAAATGAATATTATCATTCATGAAGCTCCCTATTTGTTTTCTTCTCCATCTTTGGAAATTCCTTACAGCAATCAGCAAAAACTAACAAACATTTATAACATATGAAAACTTGATACCATCCACCATCACTCAACCCTTACTGCTTCCTCCACTCTCTAATAAGCCCACAATGTTGGAGATGTAAAAGAAATATGTGATCACCTTCCTAAACTTAAGATAAGAGAGCATGCGTTCAAGCAAACAATAACAATAAAAACTATTTTAAAATTCTATTTTGCTTTCAATAACATGTAAATATTCCTTCCTCCTCAGCAGTCAACCATTTATACATGCCATCATGTCATTTGTTTTTTCAAAGCTTCGACATAAATCAAAATCCTTACCATGAAATAGAAAAAATTTGTATAGCGTGAGGACTCCTCAACATCCCTAAGATGATCTAGGGGCCCTAAGGCATCCCTCAACCATCCCCCCAGCATCCTCTTTTTGGCAAGGGTGTTCCTGTGACACCCCCACCTACAAGTGGTTCGGAGGGGAGTGGGGAGCAAGTCCCTATGGAACTATTAAAAAATGTGTTTTTGAGTTTTTATCAAAAATTAACTTTAAAAGTTAATAAACCTATGGGTTTACTCTCATTTTTTCCCAATGTATACCTAGGCAATCCGAGTATGCCTTGAGAATGCCTTTGGTGTATCAAGGGCAAGCAAGGGGGTCAAGACAAGCATTCCCAACAACTTAGTTTCATAAGAAAATAGAGGTTCAACACTACTCAAATCTGCATCAGCCTTCCCCCATTTTATAATGCTTTAGGATCAAACAATTGAGCCCATCGTTGATCTCCAAAATGATATGATCTAATGGCCAAAGTTCCTCAATGCACAAGTGAATCTGACAACCACAACATCAAAATAATGCCATGTGAAAACCTATTGTAGAAACCAAGAAAGAGAAAGTTAAATATTCTCCTTGGTTACACAATCGCCATCCATTTTATGATCAGCCCCTACTAGCCATCAAAAACAGATAAGGCATGCACCTATAAAAAAAATTACAGTTCATAAGCCTCTAGCCTTCAAGAAATCATCACTTATCATGCTCCAACAAATTTCTTCTGCAAAAGAATTCTCGAAATGAAACCAACATATTGGCTTGGGCCTCAAGTGAAGAAATGGTTATGAGAGGAAGAGATTCCAATGTCCAGCAAATCTTACATCCCAACTAATACGTTTTCTTTGTGTTGTGATTGTACAGTTTGGATCAATGCATATGGCACAAATCAATTTTACCACCCTTAGTTCACTTTGTGCATATAGTAGCAGAGTAGTTTTTTGTAATTAACTTTAATATCTAGAATTATCTAGCTACTTCAAAGTTTCAGTAGGAATACCTAGCCTTAATATTTACCGTTTTGCAATCTGATGTTGTCTAGCCATATGTAACTGACCATTTTGAAGCAAATAATCAAAATTTTGTGGTTTCTTTCTCTACTCCTGGGTTGAAATTATCTATGGGGTTCATCCGTTGAAATCTTAACTAAATCTTAACTATTACCTCTTACATATGAATAAGATGTAATTCTTTTTAGAATCAGATCCAGATAATTCATTTTCTGTGCTATTTTATTATGTTAAGGGATTCTAGATCAACTATCTTCATACATCACCCGTTTTATTTTTCTTGTTTTAGCACAGGTCCTCCTCCACGCTCCATTAGTTTTTTCAAGATTTGAAGACTGTATCAGAACTTCCTATCTGTGAGAACTAAGTTGCAGGCACAATCTCAACCAGATAGTGTGGTAAGTCAACAACTGCACTAGAAAAGTCCTTGTGACACAATTATAGGAATAGAAAAGTTTATAAAGCATTTGAACATTTTTTCTATAAAATATTGTGTTATTATGGTGGGAACAAGAGAAACAATAAAATTATTTCGCACATTATTGAGCATAGATGAACAAACCAACTCCACCAGCCAATACATGCCACGGGTACTTCCTCCAACTCAAATTTTCGTTCATTTAAGGCAAGCCAATGTTGCTAAGAGTTTTGATTTATGAAAAAAAACTAAGCCTTTGTGTCTTTCATATTCTTTGGAGAGTCAAAATGCCAGTTAACCTCACCCTCAATGCTTGTCTAGGCATTGCCACTTTTCATGTGATTAATCCCAAAAAAATTGTGTGATTTCCAATCATATAATGCCAATTATTACCCCTGTGATTTTTTTTCTATTAGAATTTGCATCATAAACCGTCATGAGTTTTCATTAATCTTAAAAAAAGATTTGATACCTTTTTGTTAAGAATAAATAAATAAAAACTCCCTTGATGCAAAACCAATCACTTATCGTTCCAATAATTTTATAATATGCATTAATCTTGTATCACATTCACTGACCAAGTTTTGTAACTGCTCCCCCTTGTTCACTTCTTATTTTATGGGGCATCAATACAATTCTGGTTTCAAACATATCAAAATACCTACAACATACATTCAATCCTTTTTAATTGGTCTTAATCAATTCTGAATCTGTCACATTTGGAGTTCGGACTAACAGGTATTGATAGGAATATGCCATTGACATCGATTGAGGAAATACCTATTGGATTTATTAGAAGAATTAAGTAGATGTAAAAAATTTCTATGCATCTCATTTTCTTTAGAATTTCTTCTCTTTTAGACAACTGTTATAATTATTCTTACTTTTAATTGTGTGTTAAAACGATCAGTTTGTTCATTGTTGAAATTTAAATTAGGACTTAAGTCCCTGTTTTTCTTCTTCAATCTCAGTAAGGAGGAAAAGACAAATTTTGATCTGTTTCCAATTTTCAATATGGAGATCAAATTGATATCTTTTCACAAAAATGAGGGTATTGCTTAGATTTCCGGTACCAATATATAAATACAAAGATTAAATATCCATGCCCTTGTCATTATAAAAAGGATTTCCAAGATTAAATAATGCATACTGCAAATTTGTTTGTTTACAAAGCAGTAATGTTTGCATTCTTACTCTTTATCTTCGCATTTTTATTAAAGCATACAAGGCGAGATTCTGGGTGTATCGAATAGTGAGCCAAAAAGGTGTATAGGTTATAAACATTATATATTGAATAGGTATGAAGGTGGTCTTCGAGCATTCACATCAAGTGACCGGATACGAGAAGGTTATGACCCTCATACAGACAATATGTAAAACGGATAAGCAATCCACGGCTTCCGTCCGTACCCCCGTAAGGTAATCACAACGGATAACACAAACTGCAAAATAGATTTTTTTTCTCTTTAAATGAAGAGAACTTACAATTCTTTAATTGCAAAAACAAGCCCCGTAAGAGGATGCGGGGCTTTAGGAGGGGCAGGCTGAGGCGGCGGAAGCAGCTGAATCCGTTCAACGAATGCACCGAAATCTTCCTTAATTGTCTTCCTCCTCCTCTGCACCGCCAAAAATATCCCCGCTAGTCCCAACCCCACCAGAACAATAATATTTGTGGCAGACGACATCTTTGGTGTACAAATTTGTTCAAAATTTGATCTAAAACAGCATAAAACTCCCCAAAAACCCTGAGATAAATAAAACCGTTCTGAGAAAATATAGCATGCCGCCAAAGCCAGAAGGGTTTGTGAAATGGCCACTAGTATGTCTCAGAAACCCTCACAAAATCATTTACAGGGGATAAGAATATAGATGGACCATATATCTCAAAAGGATTTCAAACGAAGGCTTAAGAATATGGTTAACTAGTTTACTTATTAAAAAAATAAAGAATATGGTTAACTAGTTTACTTATTGGATTATATTTTGTTCTTTTTTCACTGGAAGCTTTCGCCCTTTGGAAGGTGGGCAACAGATGAATGAGTTCAATGATTAATTAATGTATAGTTTTTCCTTGCTTTTTATATTTGAAAAAGTATTATAGTATTTGTTTTTAGCATATTAAAATTTTATAGTAGATAAGAGGTAAAAAGAGGGTTTGTCATTAAAATACATTTATAATGGGAGAAAGATGTAATGATCCTAGTTAAAATTTTATTATAATATTTCTAAAATTGAAACTTCTAAATGGTTTGTTTAATAATTGACTATGAAATATTTTGAGATCTGATATACCTATAATAATTTGAAAGAGATTTGTATCAAATGTATTTAAAAATTAAATAAGAATAGTCATGTTCAAACAATTAAATTTAATTGAAGTTTTAAATGAAACTCTCATTAAATCTATAGTAAATATTATATATAACATATTCTTATCACTTTTTAATCATCAATGTCTAATGAGGGTTGAATGAGACTATTTGGTGAGAAATACTCGATTTAATTATGTTGATTTGTACACAACAACACCAAATCGATGAACATTATTTATAAACATGAAATTGGAGATTCACTAAAACACTGGAGTTGTTCTATTATAATATAATACATAGCAAAATGCTAATATGCAATAGAAATTACAACAACACAAATTAAATTGAAAAATTGCAATCTAAATCTTCAAAATTTCTTTCTTCGTAATATTGTCATAATCTTCACAACTCAAATCCTTATTCCTTTCTTCACAATTGTCATAATCTTCGCAACTCAAATCCTTTTAACACAAATGCAATCTCTAAATGAAATTTTCTCAAAAAGAAAAGGACCTTTGTCCTCTAATTTCCAAATTCAAGGATTTGCCTCCTGGTGTGGATAGATGAACACAAAGGACAAATTATTTTGGCAAACTTTGGGTATGATAGACAAAGGTGCCAAAAATTAAGAAAATTACCTCCCATTTATTAAGATTTGAGGGCCCAACTTGGATGCCCAAATTCCAACACCCCTCCATCTAAAAATAGATGGTAACTCTTATGTAAAAGATTGTAATGGAATATACTAAAAATAGTAGATGTTACACAAGGCCCATGAAGAGAATAAAATATTTGTTTTGGATATCCCAACTTGATGGCATCCCAACACCTAGCTTGATGGACATAAATCAAACTTATATAATGCATTGGAAAGATCTACAAAAGACCTATGTTAGAAAATTATAAAAATAGGTTTTAAAATGAATCAAACCCTATAAATACTCTGGAGACCTAAAAAAGGTAATTTATGAAAATGTAAAAGAATATTTTAAAAGTAAATATTGAAATAAAATTATTTTCCTATTGCTTTCCTTAAGCAAACGATAAATATGGAATTAGCTTTTGGGTTCCTTGATTAAATAATTAGAAATGAGACATCACATCTTGACCTTCCTATGTAGCAACTTCTACAAGTCGATTTTTCTATTGAACTAGATAATTTGTAATGATTTTGTTTCTCAATTTCTTCACCTTACTATCAATAACAATACTAGGTACCAAAATGAGCTTCCCCTCGTCATCTAATGGTGGTAAATCCAATGAAGGCATGATGTGATGTCCAAGTGTCTTTTTGAGGCAAAATACATGAAAAGCATTATGGATCCTATTATTCTTGAGCAACTCTAACTCATAAACAACTTCACTATTTTTTCGTGCAATCGTGTATGGTCCATAGAAGTGAGGTTTGATCATTTTATACTCCACCTTTTGATATAATATTGTTTTTATGGTTGCAACCTCTAAAAAATCTTGCATCTCCAACCTCACATAATTTTTTTTATTTTTAATACAGTAGAATTTTTTGTATTCTAAACTTATCGAAGGTGATCTTTTAGTGATATTAGCATGTCTTGCATATTCTTAATGAAGTCAATAGATGTCGTTACTCTACCATCTACAAATACTAAAACAATGAAGGTTATGCATCATAAACAAATATTATTATACATTGAGACATACTAATGAACATGTGATGAGAAGTGGTGTAACAGTATTTTACAAAATGCAACCACTTAACCTAGGTTGATTGTAATTATAAAATTAAGTCTTCAAATGCCCTAAACCCATTTATTCACTAGTTTTGTTTGTCCATCTATTTGGGGATGATAGCTTGTGCTAGGAATAAGTTTTATACCAGTCAAATGAAATAACTCCTCTAAAAAATGATTAAGAAATCTACCATCTCAATCACTAACAATATTTTACACAATCCATGTAGCTCAAACACTTCTTTAAGAAATTAATTGGTCTATTGAGAAGCCTTAAATTCTGGAGAAATGGAATGAAGTGTGCATACTTTGTTAGCATATTCACAACAGCATAAATGTAATATGTACCATATGCCCTAATTCAAGACCTATAATGAAGTCCATGGACATACTTTTCCACTTTTGATTTGAAATGGGCAATTATTGTAACGATCCTACAAGAAAGGTGTGCTTTCTTTTATTTTGTTGATAGGCTATGCATTCTCTAATATTCTTAGAACATCCTTCTCTGAGACCTTACACATGGCATGGATGGTCGAGGAGATAAAACCTATGAAAAATCCAAAATGCCTAAAATCTTGTATTGGAATGAATTCAATCAAGACATCAATGGCGTATTACTACTCTATTTGGTAGGCTAGCTATATTTCAGAATGCATGGACATTTAAGCCCTGAATGTATTCTTATGTTAAAATCATAAAGAATGGAGAATTAATGATCCATTAGTCTTAGACAATTAGTGATAACATTCATGCATGGATGGTGGCATTTAAAAGAGTGTGATATTTCTACATGTCACTCTACGTAATGCATTCATGTGTCATCATAGAAGACATACAACTATTGAATATGATTGGAGTGTTGGTAAATGGTCCATGATAGAGGCTAGTTTACCAACACTATCCCTAATTGAAGTTTACATAGTCCTTGAATCACTATTGAAAGAAGAATGATGTCTTCTCTATGAAATTGGTAAGGAAAATCGAAGGGGATAAGATGTGATCAAGTACCATGGAAGTTGGTAAATTCAATTTCATACATTAGAGTGGAGGGATTTATTGGTCATCCTTATATGATACCCAAGTATCCTATCAACAAGGTCATGTTAATATAATTTACAAGGAAAATAGTAGAATCCTATGAGGCATTATAGAAGGTGCACAAAAAAGGAAATGTCAAGTTCCCCATTCATATAGGAGTGTAAGTATGCAATGCATTGAGCAACACCAAGGAAGCAAATAATGAATGTTAGCTTTACACTTAGAAAAATTTGAATTGGTAAAGCCATCTTATGACCCAACAAGAGGCTACATAATTATATTAACAAGAATACGTATACACCAATCACACATTGAGGATTTTTGGATCGACTGTGCCAATGCTTAAGAAGAGAATGAACATAGTAGATATTTGCTTTAGGGTAGATGAGGATACTAAGATCACATGATGTCTCATCGCATATCAAGGAAGATGATGAGAATATTCTTAACCTAGAGTACACTGCATAAGGAACTGCAGATCAACCCATATAGGACCTTAACTGGGTAGAATTAGAGATAACTTCACTAAATAATATAATGAAACCAATCATTAATGCTAATCAGAAATGGTTGGATAATTGTATTAGATCCTTAAAGACTATTATCCTCATTTTAGCATTAGCAAAAACAAGGGTACCCCACAAAATTTTACTCGTTTGTGGTTTTTGCCTGCTCTATGGTTCACGTTTTTCGAGATGTTTTGTGTAGTCGAAAGCGTGTTTTTCCTTGTTTTACTCATTTTTCGTTAATTGTGAAAGTTTCACAATTTAGGTGTAATTTGGGTCCGTAAACCCGATTTACACCAAGTTTCACTATTTAGGTGTAATTCGGGTCTGTAAACCCGATTTACACCAAGTTTCATCTTTTAGGTGTAATTTGGGTCCGTATACCCAATTTACACCTCTTTTGGCTAATTGCACCTTTTAGGTGTAATTCGGGTCTATAAACCCGAATTACACTTCATAGGTGCAAATCGGGTTCATAGACCCGAATTACACTTATTTAATACACTTTGAGTTATTTGTGGAATTTTTGAAGTGTTGGATTAAGAGTATATTTTCCCATTTTAAAGGCTAAATTATCTCCTTAATCTTCATTTTAATCCTTCTGAAATCAAATTTGTGGCTTGAAGGAGAAGGATTCTCAACTTCCAATTTTCGGGTATGAATTTCTTCCCTTCAATTTAGAGTTTCTATAACCCTTTTCATTTACTTTTTTATGAATTCATATGTTATCAAAATCATTCTTCGTAACTTTTTACCTGATCGGATATTTGATCCAAGTCGAGTTTTATTTGATTTATCGATTTATAACACAGTGGTGTCGTGACAAGGTCGTAGGCTCGTCACGCACCATTAATTGGTTTGTGGCGGGTCTGCGACCTCGCCATGACACCAATTTTTACCAACGCAATGTATTTGTATCACTAAGGAGTTGTGGAGGGCCAATGGCCCAACACACACCACAGTGTGGTGTGTGGTGGGTAGCCGACCTGCCACATTGTTTCTATCTCATAGTTATTTCAAGGTGTTGGCAGGGCCTTCGGCCTACCATACACCACAAGTCGGAGACCCTGTCAATACCTCGTTGTGCCCTAATTTTATTGCAATGCTTTTGTGGTGTTTGGCAGAGCCATAGGCCCGCCATACACCACAAAATGGACATATGTCGGGTCTACTACCCCACCCGACACCATTTAAAAAAAAAAAAAAAAGCGCTACGCGGGCTTATAAACCCGCCCTGCATTATATGGTTTTCATGCAATTTTTAAGTGTATGGCGGGTCTATACGCCCAACCAACACTTTGGCGCTTTTTATTTAATATGTGTATTTCGGATCTATGGGTCCGAATTACACTTATTTTTGAGGATTTTTCTTAGTGTAATTAGATTATTTTAAAACAAATTCTAATTACATTTTTCATTCTACACTTTTATAAATGGATTTTTTCAAATATTTTTATTTGAAATTCGTTTATTTGTGCACACGTAAATGGTAATTTTTCATTCCATTTACTTTGGAAATATTAAGTAGGTTTTTCGAAAACCTAATTATCTCAAATGTACTATTGTCAGAGTGTATTCAAATCATATGAACAAAAATGAATTGATAAGATGTATCATGTTGATACTAATGAATTTCTCTTTCTCTCAGTATTGTTATAATGACAGAGGTGTCTCCAAACAAAAGAGGGATGAAATTCAAGAAGCAAGACCTACATCCGGTTTTTCCTTCTTCTTTAGTTACTTCTAATATTGATCATATTAGAGACACGGAGACAGGTCATGTTGACCTATAAGAATATCTCAAAAGAATCAAGAAACCACCTTCATACCGGGATATGGAAGCAATTATCAATAGTGGTATATGTAGACACCTAAAAGTTGCACAATGAATTAAGTGAATCTTATTCATTTAATTATCTCTAATTCTTCCAATTAATTAAATTAATATTTAATTAATATCCCTATTCTTCTAATTAACCTTTTAATCAAATTAAAGATTTGATTAAATCTCATTCTTCTAGCCTAACCTATTAATTAAACTAAGGTTTGATTAAGTACCCTTAGCCATTTGATTAAATAAATCTTATTTATTTGATTAAAATCCATTTTCCCCCTTTTGATTAAATTCACATTTAATTGAAAATCCCCTTTGCAAATAAATAAATCATTAATTATTTGTGAATAGTCTCCTCACTTGCAAAATCCTGCAAATGCAAGTTGCATCCCTTTGGGCTAAATTAAATCGTTTTAATTTAACTAAAAATACCTATTTTCCCTCACCCACTTGCATTATCCTACATCTCCCACTTGCATCTTAATTCCTTCTAGAAACCCTCTAATCCACCTTAATCATGCCTAAATCTTCTAATCATGTCCTTTCCCTAAATTTGGGGGAGTCACTTCTCCAAATTTGGAAGTAAGTCTTCCAAATGCATTTAAGACTTTATCTATCTCAACAAGTTAACTTGTTGAGTCTTCCAAACATGTAAGGCTCTTACATAAACTATTACCGGATTTCCTCTTTGGGCAAGTTAGCCTCCAAAGTCTTCAAAAGGCATTTAATGTCTCTTACAATCCCACCCCCCTTAGCGATGATGGTTGTCCCTTTAACCATTTTCCCATGTTGCACAAGAGTTTACCTCTTGGGTAATAGCATGCCTCCCTCGTTAATGATATTATCCAATGATGTCACTCCTTGAGGTTATCCCTAATTGCTTGCTTAGCATCTAATGCTTGTTTAAGCATCCTCTCAAGCCCTCTCAAGGTGACATTTGTCAACTTGGGATTGGATTGAGTCTCTCCCATGGATTATAACTTTCAATCCTATCCCTTGTTGAGATTACTCAACCTCAACCATCCATTTCTCTATTTTGCCTATAAATAGAGCCCATTCCTTCTTCAAAAGAGATAAAAATCTTGTGCATCCAAATTATAGTCAATTTGTAGGTTAAGGAGCTCATTTTTCCATCATCAAGCATCCAAGCATTATCATCAAGCATCAAGCATCCATCTCATAGCATTTAGATTCATTTTAGTTCATCTTTTAGCTTAATTTCATGTCTTTTCTAGCATTGCATACCCACATAGCTTAATTAACTCATCTTAATCTTCAATTTGGAATTAATATAGCTTCATCTTATCTTCATCGTCTTGATCATATCTAGTTTTGCATCTTGCATTCTTAGTTTTCATACCATCATCTTAGCATTTCACTAGGATCTTAGTTGCATCCATTTTGAGTCTAGAATCATTCTCATAAATCTCATTCTCTAGGTTTTCATCCAAGAGATCAAGTGCTCTTCCAAGTGAGGGCCACCTCGAATCTTTAGAGATAGAGGGACACGGGACGTGCTTAGAGTTAAGTTTTTCAAGCTAACTTCTTGGTTTTGAATTTTTATTTCTAACCTCTAACATAATGTTTCATGTGTATGTTTGAGATGTTTTCCCCTCTTGCAGGTTGATACCACATTTCTAGCATGCATTAATTGGCACCCACCATGGGGTTGGACCGTTGGAAATTCCAAATTTCTAACATTTTTTTCCATAGGTTCACGCCCAGGAATGTTAACCACTATTTATCTCATTTGATCCCTTTTCTGGTGCATATAACAACTATTTTTCACGCATTTAACCTCTAGTTTTGTGCATATGACACATATTTCAGTGCATATGTAACTTTATTTAGCGCATCTGATAGTTTCTGTAGCATATACGACTATTCTTTTGGCGCATTTGACTTGTATTTTTGCGCATTTGAAATAGCGCATCTAATCTCCATTTTTGCGCATTTAAGACAGAGGATGAAATTTGTAATCAAAGTTTGAATTTAGGCTTGTGTAAGCCCACCTAAAGTTTTAATTTTTCACTAACTTCCTTTTCTTGCAGGTTGCTAATCATTTATTGCACGTGGGAGGAGTTAGAATTAGGAATTTTTATTTTTTTTCTAGCTTTTTATGTTGGATTAAAAAGAACTCATTTTTCCTTTGGTTTAAAAAGAACTTCATTCCTTCATTTTGGGTTTAAAATAAATCAAACTTTCCTCTGGGCTTAAAAAGAACCTCATTGCAAGATAAAAAGAACAACAAAATCACATTTTTTTTATTTCTTGCAAGTTAGGGAAAAACACTTCAAATTTGGGCTTAAACAGAACAAGACAAATTTCAATTTTCTTGCAAAGGGATAAAAAGAACAATCCACCTTATTCTTGCAAGTTAAAATGAATAAGCCACAATTTCCAATTTTGCAAAGCGATTTTCTTTCTAGCAACGTGCTTTACTTTTGTTGACCAGGGTTCCCTTTTCCTAGTCTAGAAAATCATTGTTATGAAGGATTAAAAGGAACACCATGTTTGGTTGGAACAACATCTCCAATTAGAGGCTAGCAAACAATTGACTTGAAGGATAAAACAAAATTTTGAGTGCTTTGTCTTAAGTGGTACGTATATACTCTCCCTTTAATTGGGTGATCAAAAAGCCAAACCCAATTTTGTTTTTTCATTGCTTTATTTTACTTCAAGCATTTTACAACCTTTAGAGAGTATGTCTTCCCAAATGCCTTAAGGGGGCTAGTGAGAAGAGAACGACCCAAGTGAGTCTGACTAAAGCCAAGTATTCTAACTCACTATAATCAAATTGCCTTTTGAGATGAAAATCTCGGGGGATGGAGTATATTTGAGTTATCTCATATCAAACACTTTGTAGGGCCTTGAGGTCTCAATCACACATGTGTGACTACATCTTGTTTGGTACTTTGTTGGAATATAGGCCTCAATCGCTCTTGAGCGACTTCAAAGGGTATCTTAGAACAAAAGCCTTTACTAAACGCCATAGCAATAGAGACTTTGAGGCGAGTCAGTTGCCAAACATTGGCAATATCATAGTGCAAGGGTGGGGAAGAATCTGCCCCCAAGATTACTCACCATATATCTCCCAAGATAACTACCCAATTGTGAAGCAATTAACTATGAGTTAATTTATGGAAAAAGGCAAAAAAAAATGAGCGCCCTCTAGGGGGTGACAAGGTTGTTTGAGCTGATGGAGTATCGAGACTAGTGGGCTATGATATTGTTAATGACCTTTGAATAAAGAGTCTATCTGATGTGTATTTATTGTGATCCAAACCAGTGAAAATATCGAGGATTTGAACACATCCTCAAAAGAACATACACTCAATGTTTAGCATTAGGATGGCCATTTTTTATAGGCATGCTATGAATTCTTGTCATAAATGCTAAAATATCTTGCAAAAACATCCAAAATTGAAGCAGTCACCGGCTAGGAGGGACCTCAAAGAGATCATTCCAGATCCGTCAACAATAATAAACACAACAAAAACATAGGGACATGATGGAGGCAATGCAGAACAAATTGAATTATATCATGAAAACTGTTTACAACCAACCCGTAACAACCAAGTTACAGAAACAGGCTCACAAGCCTGCTAAAACATGCTCAAAATACAAAATAGGTCACAACCGGGACCTCAAATCTTAAGATCCATCTTATAAGATCAATCTAAATTATTGATTACATTCTAATTCTCTATTACGATAATTTATACGATCCAAGGGGATCCGATCGACCCAAAAAGGGATCAAAACCCGAAGAACAAGACCTAACGTGCAAAACCAACAAGGTCGACCTCCGCCAAAGAAATTCCTCCAGAAAATTCAAAGGATGAAGTGTAGATCATGGGAAAAGGTTGCCCACACACCAAGGAACATCGTAATCAACGCTCAGGGCTCTGCAAGCTATGGAAGGGATTCGGTAGATCACCAATGCAAATAAGTCGAGGCAACTGATAACAAAAAACTGTCTCGGAAACCGATAGCAATAACTTACCGAAAAATTATCCAAATGCTCCACAGTTTGGGAATAAGGAAGATGATCAGGTCTTCAAGCAAAATACAACTCTACAGGTTTCAGTGAGCCAAATCTGAGACACACAGAAAGAAATGTTGAAACTGAAAACAAAAAGAAAATATTTTTGGTCGATGCAAGGTTGCTATGAACTGGGGATGCTCCTGCATCAGACATCTAGGGGTGTTGAAAAAGTGAGTCTCTCGCTTTGTTGGGGTCAGAGGAAAATCAAGGCAGTCTACCTCTGCCTGATAAATCCAAGATGAATCTTCAACTGGTCTTTCTTTCCAATTCACAAGATACTCCTTATATTGACTGCTCCGAGTACTACGCCCAATCCTACTATCCAAAATGTCTTCAACTTGATCTGGTTCCTTCCAGGGCAACTATTTCTCCAAGTTTGCAGTATTGTCCTCACTGAATTCTGGTTCATGATACTGATGAAGATCTGCAATGTTAAACACAGGTGAAATACTCAGACTATCTGGTAACTCCAATTCATATGCATTCCCAGAACTGAACTTCCTCAAGATCCTGCAAGGTCCAAAATTTCTCATCTGCAACTTGTTATAAGTCTCAACTGAGAATCTTTCTTTTCTTAGATACACCATCACTTCATCACCAACTTCAAATTCCTTATTTCTCCTCTTCTCATCTACTTTCTCCTTATACTTGTTGTTCACATCCTTTAGATGTTGCTTAACTTGAATATGCAAGTCCTTCATGTGATCTGCAAATTCTTCTGCTTCTAAACTTCTCTGATATTCCCCACTAATATCTCTTAATTCTGATATACCTCTAGGATGTACTCCGGTGACAATCTCAAAAAGTGTTCTTCCGGTACTCCTGTTTACTGAATTATTATAGGCAAACTCTGCTTGTGCAAGAATCAAATCTCAACTTTCAGTTTTATCTCCAACTAAACATCTCAACAAATTTCCCAAGCTCCGATTAACTACTTTTGTCTGTCCATCAGTCTGTGGATGAAAAGTAGAACTGAACTTCAAATTTGTCTTCATCTTCTTCCAAAGTGTTCTCCAAAAATAGCCAACAAACTTAGTGTCTTTGTCTGAAACTATGCTCTTAGGTAGTCCATGCAACTTCACTACTTCCTTGAAAAATAGATCTGATACATGTAATGCATCTGATGTCTTCTTACAAGGTATAAAATGAGCCATCTTCGAGAATCTATCCACTACCACAAATATAGAATCATTCCCTCTTGGTGTTTTAGGCAATCCAAGTATGAAATCCATGCTTACATCCTCCCAAGGTTTAAACAATCCCACATTCTGACTACTACCTTTTGCAACTTGACAAACTCTACAACTTTGCACATATTTCCCAACATCCTTGTGAATCTGGGGCCAACATTTATGCTCACTCACCAATACTATTGTTTTTTCAATACCAAAATGTCCGGCTAATCTTCCACTGTGTTTCTCCTTTATCAGATTCTCCCTCATAGAACTCTTAGGTATGCACAACTATATTCCTTTGAATAACATATCATCTTGAATGAAGTAATCCAACCACTTGCTTCTATCTACCGTAACCGGTTCTCTACATGCTCTCCAAGGTTCTGCAAAATCTGGGTCATCATCATACAAGGTCTTCAATTACTCAAATCCTAATACTGTCACTCTCATCTCTATCAACAGACTCCTTCTCCTACTCAATGCATCAACAACTTTGTTAGATTTCCCACTTCTATGCTTCAACACAAAGGTGTAACTCGACAAAAATTCCACCCATCTCATATGCCTCTGATTCAACTTACTCTGACTATTCAAATACTGCAAAGCTTGATGATTTGTATACAGCACAAACTCCTTAGGCAACAAGTAATGTCTCCACTTCTTCAAGGCTTGAACTATGACATAAAATTCTTGATCATACACTAAATATCTCCTCCGAGCATCATTCAGTTTCTCATTGAAATAAGCTACTGCTCTCCCTTCCTAATTCAAGACTGCTCCTATTGTTGTTCCACTTGCATCACAATCTACTTGAAATACTTTTAAAATCCGATAAACCTAACACAGGCTGCTCAGTCACTTTCTGTTTCAACAGTTTAAAACTTTTCTTTGCTATGGTGGTCCACTTGAATTCCTTCTAATCTCCCCTCATGGTCGCAGTCATAGGGTTACAAACTAAACTAAAATTTCTGATAAACTTCCGATAGAAACTAGCCAATCCATGAAATGATCTTACCTCTCCAATGCTTTCCGGTGTAGGCCACTCAACAATTGATTTTACTTTCTCATGTTCCATCTTCAAACCATCCTTAGATATCACAAATCCCAAATAGACTAATTCATCCTTCATGAAAGTACACTTCTTAAGATTTATCAGTAACTTTTCTTCCCTCAACCTCTGCAAAACATGTCTCAAATGCAACAAATGCTCCTCTTTTGTCTTAATGAAAATCAGAATGTCATCTAAATACACAATAACAAACTTACCCAATAATTTATTCAATACCTCATTCATCAACCTCATGAAAGTACTCGGTGCATTAGTTAACCCAAAAGGCATCACCAATCATTCATACAATCCTTCATTTATCTTGAATGTTGTCTTCCACTCATCTCCTTCTCTGATCCTGATCTAATGATATCCACTCTTCAAGCCTATCTTAATAAAGTATTTGGCTCCGCTCAAACAGTCCATTATGTCATCCATCCTAGGCAAAGGAAACCGGTATTTCATTGTGATCTTGTTTATTGGTCTAGAATCGGTACTCAGTCTCCACTCTCCATTCTTCTTAGGTGCTAATATTGTTGGTACTGCACAAGGGCTCAGACTTTCTCTGATCAAACCTTTCTTCAACAACTCCTGCACTTGTCTATTCAGCTCTTCATTCTCTGTCGATGTCATCCTATGTGCAACTTTTTTAGGTAAACTAGCTCTGAGAACCAGGTCCATGTAATGACTGATACTTCTCATATGTGGCAATCCATCAGGAACGTTGTCTGAAATGATGTCTTCATATTCTCTCAGCAAATCTTTTATCTCTTCCGGTTGTTCCTCTTCATGCTCTGGATTCTCAGTCTTCTTAGGGACTAAGGCAAAACACACATTCTCATGTCTCAATCCATCTAGGAATTTCCTTCCACCCACCAACAGATTCTAGCATTCGTACAGACTTCACTCTTTAAAGGTTCCTCCAAGGGCAACAAGGTTTGCTTCATCCTATTGGCCACAATAGTGTATGTATTCTTCCTCCCATCATGTATTTCCCTTCTATCAAACTGCCAAGGTCTACCCAACAAATGATGACAAATATCCATAGGCATGATATCACATAAGACTTCATCATGATAATTCCCAATTTTCAATTTCATCAAACATTGCTCACTTACTAACAACTTATGTTCATCCTAAATCCATGCTATCTGATAAGGCTTAGGGTTCTTCAATCTTTCCAAATTCAACTTATTCACCATCTCTTTTGAAACAAGATTATATGAACTACCACTATCAATAACAAATTTACAGCACTTACTGGATACCTTACATCTGGTCTTGAACAAATTCTTTCTCCACAAGGGATTTTCATCTCTCTTGGTATGACACAAAGCTCTCCTCATCATCAACAATTCTCCATCTTCCGGTGTATTATCTGATCCGATGGGGTTTTCTTCCACCATTGTTTCTCTTCTGGTATTCTTTGTCTTCTTACACTCAAAAGCATGATGTCCTTCTCCTCCACACTTATAGCAAGTTCCTCTAAATACCCTCTTGTCTTGTTTTCTGTCATCTCTTCCAATATTCACATTCTGGTAGTCATCCAGTTTACTCCTTTAGTAGAAATTTCTATCATCTTTCCGGTATGAATTGCCTTCTTTGCTCACTTCTTTGTCCTTGTTATGATCTGTACAGGTTCCTCTACCTTCGGTATATTCTCTTCCTCCTTGAAATCTTCCTCCGGAAAACCTTCCACCTCTGTCTCTCTGCCTCCGCTCATGTCTTTTGTTTAGCTTCTCTTCTTCCTTCAGGGCATACTGGTAAGCCTCTTCAACACTTTATAATTTGATCAAATTGAGTTCATCTTGTATAGACACCCATGATCCATTCAAATATCTTGCAACTTGTTCAACTTCATCAACAAAATGTCTAGATATGATATTCAACTTGTAAAATGCTTCGGTGTATTGCTTCACACTAGATTCCTTCTGTCTCAAATTCTAGAACTTCTGGAACAAATTTACTTGATAATCCACTGGAATAAATTTTGATTTCAACTTAGCAACCATCTGATCCCATGTCTTGATCTTCTCTTTACCTCTTCTTTGTCTATCAACCTGCAAATGCTCCCATCAAAGAGATGCATGACCTTTCAACCGGGTACATGCATATTTCACCTTCCTTTCTTCTACAGTGTTTTCAAAATCAAAATATTTCTTTATCTCCAAGATCCAATCCATCAATTCATCTGAATCCAACTTTCCATCATATTCTCGTGGGGTAAAATGAGGTTTAGTATTCACCCTACTCAAAACCCTCAAAAACCTTTCCTCATCCCGATCAACCGCCAGTGGGTTTACTTGTTCTGTCGGGGATTCTTCTCCTTCATCTTCACTTACATATTCAATGTGTCGGCCTCTTCTCTGGGCTGTCTCCACGGCTTCCAACCGGGCTACTATTTCTTGCAACATTTCCATCACATAAAGGTATGCATTCCCACACTCTCCACCATTCCTAGTTCCTCTTTGCGCCATCTTTACGCCGGTCCTCTATAGTTGCAGGTCAGATCCATAGTCCGCCACCCTACAACAAAATTCTTAGGACAACACAATCTCCGGAACGAAAGCTCGCTCTGATACCACTTGAAGGAGTCACCGGCTAGGAGGGACCTCAAAGACATCGGTCCAAACCGATTAGCAAGAGTAAACACAACAGAAACATAGGGACATGATAGAGGCAATGCATAATATATTAAATTACATCATGAAAACTATTTACAACCAACCGGTAACAACCGGCTCACAGGCTTGCTAAAACACGCTCAAAATATAGAAAATGTCACAACTGGGACCTTAAATCTTAAGATCTATCTTCTAAGCTCAGTCTAACTTCTTGATTACATTCTAATGGTCTATTACAATGATTTATACGATCCAAGAGGATCTAGTCGGTCCAAAAAGGGATCAAAACCCGAAGAATAAGACCTAACATGCAAAACCAACAAGGTTGGCCTCCGCCAAAGAAATTCCTTCAAAAAATCCAAAGGATGAAGTGTAGATCACAGGAAAAGGTCAGCCACATGCCAAGGAACATTGGAATCAACCCTCAAGGCTCCACAAGCTACGAAAGGGATCCGGTAGATCACCAATGCAAATAGGTCCAAGCAACCGATAACAAAAAACTGTCTTGGAAACCAGTAGTGATAACATGACGGAAAATGATCCAAATGCTCCACGGTTTGGGGATAAGAAAGATGATCAGATCTTCAAGCAAAATCCAACTCCACAGGTTCCGGTGAGAAAAATCTGGCACACGCAGAAATAAATGTTGAAACCGCAAACTTAAAGCAAAATAGAAAGGAAATATTTTTGGTTGATGCAAGATTGCTATGAACTGGGGATGCTCCTGCATAAAAAATTAAACTCAAAAATCAGTTCAAAAACAAGGGAAAGTCATAGGTGAGAAATTTTCGAATCCAACCAAGCACCTTTGGAGGTGGATATCAACATTTCAACTAGCTATAGGTGGGATTTTCATCCAATCAACATAGAGGAGTATCAAAACCAAGTGATCAAGAGTTTATTATCCAACTATCTCAACAACAATACCTAGCTAGGCATTCAAGCTAGTTAAATCAAGTTTCCATATTGGGAGACTTTATCCATATCATTTGACGCACTTTGTCATAGGGGCCTATCGATAAAACCCTCTATTCGACTTAGTAAGCTTGAGTATTCGAAACAAAGTATCCATATCAACCATCAACATCAACATTTTTTGATCATTTGTATGACCACTCCCCATATGTTGAGAAGAAGAAGTATTCGTCAAAAGACTACGTTGAAGAAGAGACAACCTAGTCCTAGGGCACTTATCAAGATGTAAAGACGTAAAATGTTCTAAATTCAATAATAAAATGAAATACTTTTTATTCTTAAATAAACTCATAATTCCTTTAATAAGTCTATTTTCCTCCATTATTCCATTCTTAGCTCTGAATGATCATTCCATTGATATCATAACATACATGAGATTTCTATAAAGAGATACAGATTCTTTATTCAATAGGAATTTGTAAGTAGTATCTCACTCATATCTACATACAATACTTAAGACTTTCCAATGTCATAAGTTCATATAACAAGAAAAACATAAAGTAAAGGATGAGATGCATCCATTGATCTGCAATCCAAAGCTATCTTCAATGGAATCTTTAGAACAAAGACGAGAACAAGATTCGGGTGCTTTTTCCACCCAACCTTGAAGTTTACACTTCCCCAGAAGTTTTGGTCAATCAAAAATATCCGACCCTCCATGAATTGCTTAGCAAAAAGAATTTGATAGACAAGATGGAATCTGGTGCGTGCCTAGAATGATACATGCATTTTCAATTTTCTAATTCCATAAAGAAACAAGCAAGATCAATCAAGGATATGGTAGAGAGCATAAAATATATCCATCTATTTCAATGGTCAATAAGTTACTCGACCGAGTACAATGCCATGCATAGCAATAAAATATAGTTTGGAAAAGAAAACTATTCTCTCTATAATTCAACATTCAGCACCCGTCACAAAAGGTAACTTTACCACAAACACAAACATATCTAGCTTTTCTAGTATTCATATGAAATCAAGAGAAGTACATAGAAAACAATCTTTCTTTTCTCAATTTTAACTTCTCATTTCTCACATAATAAAATTACAATATTTAAAGAAGCATTCTTTCATTTAAGAATTAGAGAAGAAACAATCTTTCGTTTACAACCTATTACATCTAATAAGATAACAATGTTTTGCTTCTATCTTTTCAAGTAACTCAAGAGCAAGAATAAAAAATAAGAAGGTGTAACACGTGTATGAATATTTAGCATATAAATAAAAGTAAAATTCAAAAATAGAAATTATGAGTACACATTCTTTTATCTTTTCTCATAAAATCCAAATAACGTAATCATACATCTTATGGTTTGAAATTTCTAAGTTTAGAATGCATAAGTTCTCTATCTTTCCACTTGTTTTTGACTGTCTACTTCTTTTCTCGAATTTGATACTAACAAATATTTTCCATGATCTAAAATGATAATTCTAATTGCTCATACCTATATGGCTTTTCAAACGAAATTTCATATATTCATTATGACTTTTAATGCAAGAAACTAATTCAAAAAATAAACTCCTTTCTTTACTATTGATCTTTAAACATTCAAATATCAAGATAATTCTATTCTTATTCTTTAATAATAAAACAAACTATTGCTTGTTTAAGAGCCTAACTCTGAAATCTGAACCAAGTCTGTTATGATCAATGATAAAATTCTCCAATTCTGTCTGCAATACATCTAGATTTCCAATGCTTTTCCTGTTCAATCCCTTGAGTTCTCTCCTCTCTAATCACTATTATTTACTTTTTATTCTACTCTCAGCATTCTCTGCCTATTCTTACTGTCTTTTTCCAATATCGTCTCTCTCTCTCTCTCTCTCTCTCTCTCTCTCTCTCTCTCTCTCTCTCTCTCTCTCTCTCTCTCTCTCTCTCTCTCTCTCTCTCTCTCTCTCTCTCTCTCTCTCTCTGTGTGTGTGTGTGTGTGTGTGTGTGTGTGTGTGTGTGTGTGTGTGTGTTATGTTCAACTAATGATCCATATTTATGCTAAACACATGCTATGTTTTCTCCTATAATTCGGCCTTAATCTCTCTATAATAATTGTTTTACCGTGCCACCATGCATATCTAATGGCACATCGAGCAGTTCGCATGCCATGCAACATTTTTCCCAACGACTTTCACCATGTCTAACAATCCTTGTTCACCTTGTAGTTTGTGTTCTACTCAAACACTAAGTGTCTACTCCATGGCATGGTCGACATATTACCATTTTACTTACAAATAGTTTTCTAAGTCTCTACGTTATGCCAAGTTGACTAGTATTGACTCCCTCATGTTTGACTATGACTTGCATTAATAAATCTGCCACCACATCAGTTATGTTGATTTCAAATAAATCATTTTTCATGTTTATATTTATATTTATATAGAACAAAAAAATTTAATTTCAAAAATATATTTATATATATAATAATTACATATGTATATATATGTGTATGATCGAATTATTATTCGAACTCATATACATTTATAATATGTATAATTATATAATATATAGTAATAAATCAATTCAAATTTAATTATCTTTTCTTTTTCAAAACATTATTAAATTCATATATATATATATATATATATATATATATATATATATATATATATATATATATATATATATATATATATATATATATATATATATATATATATATATATATATATATATATTGTGTGTGTGTGTGTGTGTGTGTGTACTTTAGACACACACACACACATATGTATGTATGTAATTATCTAAAAATCACAAGTTGAAATATAAGCACCACATTGCATTCATTTCATTATGAAATTTATACATTATCTGCACACAAAATGCACATTCAATCATCAAAATACACATATAATCATTTAAAAATAAATCTTTCTTCGAATTAAAGAAATATCAATGAAGACCACTCATACTAAATTCATCATTTTAACAAACACTCAAATAAAGTCATTTAAATCATCTTTTTTTGCAAGATGCAATTACGCATTCTAAAGTGGTGTGTGAGATTCCATCTATTCTAGCAAAGTCCAAGAGCTAAAACAACTCTACCTGAACCATGTTCTCGTCTTCATCCACGTTCACCTGTTCCTGCATTCACTCGCACTCAATTGCTCATTAGTAATGACGATCCCTATTTCACAATACAAATAATACTGATCATTCAATTGCATTTAAATCATTTCATTGCATTTGATCTCCTATCTTATTCACTAACAATTCTATTTCCATTTCATTTCAATTTCATAAATGAAAAATAAGCATTATTTTCCTAATAAAATAATTATAGATAAATATGGTTCGTGACATCCTTCCCCACTTGGAAGAGACATTGTCCTGATGTCTTATTAAACACCAAAGCAAATAGTATCTCAAACATCATGAAGTAACAACCACACATCATAGTCTTAAATCAAAACATAAACAATAATAGTAGCATTCATGCTATCGAAGTTCACAACATGTAAATCAAATCAGATTATCAAGGTATCTCATGCACTAAGAAAATACTACTCTTAAGAAAGCAAATGAGGAAAATGACGGTCAATCATCTCAGCATCCTCCCATGTAGCACTATCCTCAGAATATTGGTCCCACTGGACCTTATACTGAGTGAAATCTCTGCTACGTAGCTTCATGCTACGTTGATCTAAGATTTAGATGGGCTCCACTAACACCACCCCTGGATCCTGTACCTGTAAAGATCGCCAATCAAGAATATGAGATGCATCGGGATGATAAGGTTTCAACAAAGAAACATGGAAGACATTATGAATTCGAGCTAGAGCAGATGGTAAAGCAATTCTATAAGCGATTGGATTAATAACTTCCAACACATCAAAAGGTCCCACACAACTTGGTGCCAACTTTGATGATTTTCCAAATGAGATAGAGCTCTTATGAGGCTTAACCCTCAAAAATACTTTATCTCCTGCAACAAACTATCTATAAGTCTCGTTTCTATCAGCATAGCTTTTCTGTCTATCGGTTGCTTCTTTTAATCTTGTCTTGATCAGCTTCATCTGCTCATCCATTTCTTTGAACAAATCAGGACCTATAATGATCCTATCTTCCATTCTATCCCAACTAATGGGTGTGCGACACTTTCATCCATAGAGTGCCTCAAAAGGTGCCATCCCTAAAGATGCGTGAAAAGAGTTGTTATATGCAAACTCAACTAAAGGCAAATACTCCTCCCACATGTACTATTGATCCATGTGTCACATGCAAAATTCATCTTATTCAAATATATCAAGTAGAAGCAAAGGGAAATCACGAATCCCTATCTAATCAAGGAATTCTAACAAACAGACAATGAAATAACACAATCAAATCAAAATAGGAATTATAAATTAAATTAATCAAAACTCCCTATTTTGTGACTGCGTATAGTTTCCATTGTTCTTCTCTTCTTTGTGGTATGGTGGCTCTCAGATATTGCGCTGGAAACTTGCAAATGACACAAAGATTAAGAGTTTGTGATCGTTGAGAATGGAGATCGAATGCTCAATTTATAGAAAATTGGAGAGGATTGATTGAAAGGTGTAATAGATTGATCAAGAGGTGGAACTCAGGTGAGCTCACATCTGATTGATAGTTGAACTGCTAATTTAGAGGTGAAACATAATAGATTGAATATATTAATTGAGTTAACTGATTGAGAAAAAGCTAACAGAGGGAAGAAAAAGAATGATTGGAGGAAATTAAGAGGATGACAAAGAAAGCTTTATTTAGAAAAAGCTAACAAGAAGATGGAAATAGAGATTGGAGAGATAATGATTTAATTAATTAATTGATTGACTTAATTAATTAATTTAGCATGTGCTTGCACTTTGACTTATATTTTCAATTTAACCTTTGCATGAGATTTATTCAAATAATTGAATTTATTTTAAATTCAATTTGGTATTTGAATATATTTAGAACTTGACTTTGATTTTCAATTTGGTTTCTGAAATCATGCACATGTGTTTGAAATTAGAAGAAATATTAAATGGAATTAGAGAATTAATAAAATTAGATGAATTTAGAATTTGGGGATTTGAAATTTGAATTAGAAGAAATAATTAGTTAATTAAATAATTTAAAGAAACTATTTAATTATTTAGAAATGGAATTTAATTAAATAATAAATATTTAATTTGTTAAGGAATTTAGATCAGAGATAGAGAATACAATAGTCTAGTAATATGTAGTGAGGATAGACATTAATAAGATCACTGCAATGAATATGTTTTACCTCTGATGTGTGTGTGTGTGTGTATATATATAACTCTAACTATTAATCTTCTATGATGATATCGACAACTTGTTGGTTCGTGAAACTGCCACAGTTAGTGGTTCTAGTTCACAGCAAGTGTCGATGCCTATAAATAAAAGGATAAAGAGTCATGTCCATGTAGAGTCATGACCCTACGGGGACATGACCCTTTGTTCAATGTTGTTATATAGTACTTGCTTCAATCCGAATGAAGCTATATCCTTAACACTCCCTCTTAGTAAAAGAGGATTTAATTTCATAATTAAGTTTTAAGGAACAACATTCTAGATATACACATTCATTTGACATGATCATTCACTCAGTAACACTTACTAGTGAAATAATTCAAATCTCGGAGAGATATGGATTATTTGATATCCAACACTTTGGGACAACAACTACTTGAAGTCTTATCAGATTACAACCTTGATTCTAGTGACAATTGTAACATTGTCATTATCACAGGTGAAATAATTTTAGTGTCATGATATCCTGCACATTCCGTGACAAAAAATTAATGTAGTCAATCATGATTCATGATTGTTATCATAATTTTTGACATATTTCGGAACAATCATTTAATGATAACAATTCAATGACTCATCATAGAAAATTTAGTATCAAGATTTCCGACACATTTCGGGACAACAACTTAATGTAATCAATCTTGATAACAGATAAGCTATTATGAAATTTATCACCTTACAATAGTGATCTTACACTTACATCACATGAAAGATCGTCGCCTTCCATGACATAACACATACATGCAATATTGCATTCAAGATATTCATGAATATATCAATTACATATGATTAAGATTAATATCAGAAATTTCCATTATAATTTAGTCATATTAAGTTTACCTCTAAAGTACTCCACTTTCAACTTTGCAAGAGGTTTGGTGAATATGTCAACACTTTGCTCTTCAATGCTGATGTAGGTCAATTTGATGACATCTTTGTCTACCATATCTCTTATGTAGTGGTATGGGATTTCTATATGCTTGGATCGATTATAAAAAATGGGATTTACAGAAAGTTTGATGCAACTTTGATTATCACAATGAATCATAGTGGGGTTTAAGGGCTTCCCAAATAGTCCAACTAGCAATTTCCTTAACCATATTGCCTCACGTGCTCCTATGGAGGCAACCATATTTTCGGCTTTAGTGGAACTCTGAGCAACTGCTGATTGTTTTCTGCTAAACCAGGATATCATAGCTGATCCAAGACTAAAGCAACACCTCGTTGCACTTTTACGATCAATGGAACTTCCTGCCCAGTCGGAATCAGAATACCCTTGGAGTTGTATCTCAACATTTTTATACTTCAGGCCAAGTCCAATAGTGCCACGCAAGTATCTCAGAATATGCTTAGCATCCATTAGGTGAATCTTCTTAGGTTCGCACATGAAATGACTTAACACATTGGTAGCGTAATAAATATCAAGGTGAGTGTTTAACAGGTACATAAGAGATCCAATAATTTGTCTATAGTATGTAGGATCAGTAGGTTCTGAATCTACTGCTTCACTTTTGAGCTTATGAAGATTTGTTTCCATTGGAATAGATAGAGGCTTACAATCTATCATACCAAATATGGTCAGGATATCAGTGGTGTATTTTCCTTGATTTAGGAAAATATAATTCTCTTTTTGCCATACTTCTAGGCCTAGAAAATAGTGCAGTAGACCTAGATCCTTCATATCAAATTCAGCCACAAGATCTTGTTATCTTCTCCTGTTATCAACAAGTCATCAACATAGAGAACGAGTATTAACATGTCACCATCCAATATTTTGAAGTATATGCTAGAGTCTCCTTCATTTTTGGAATATCCTAGTTTGGAGAGATAACTATCTATCATTTCGTATCATGCCCAGGGAGCTTGCTTAAGGCCATAGAGAGCTTTTTTTAGTCTACACACATAGAGATTTCTATCATGTGTAGAAAATCCTTCAAGTTGTTCTATATATACTTCTTCCTCAATAACACCATTCAAAAATGCGGTCTTCACGTCCATTTGGTGTATCTTCCACCCTTTGGAAGTTGCAATGGCAATGATGGTTCTTACAGGATTATATCGGGCAACTGGAGCAAATGTCTCTTCGTAATCAATTCCAGCCTTTTGAGAGAACCCCCTAGCAATGAATCTGGCTTTGTGTTTTCAATACTACCATCTGGTGCATATTTGATTTTGAATAACCACTTTGATGAGACAATTGATTTGTCTTTTGGTCTAGGTACAATGTCCCAAACATCATTTTTAAGATAGATTGGTGTTTCTCAATCATTGCATCTTTCCAAGCTTGACATGTTAAAGCCTCTTCAACATTTGATGGTTCAAATTTTGTAAGTTCGATCATGAGTGCAACATAACATGATTGACTTCTTGTTTTCTTATTCTCTTTGAAGATTTCACCGGGTTCCACATTATTTTCTTCAATCATCTTTCTTTCCCATAGTGATCTTTTCTTGTTGTTAGGATTTTCAACATTCTCAAAATTAGGTGATTGAATTTCATGATTTTCTATGCTATTCTCCCTCTGATTTTCAATTGTAGGATTTTCATCTGATTCTGCGGTTAGATAATCTTCTGCACTTAGAGATAGTTTATAAGCAACATCTTCTTCAAATTTGACATCTCTATTGATTTCAATAGATCTTCGTCCTAGAATATAGACTTTGTATCCTTTAGTGGTTTCACTGTAGCCAACAAATATGCCTTTCTTCCCGAAGGGTTCTAGTTTGGTTCTCTTTTCTTTAGGAACGTGAATATACATGTGGCAACCAAAGATTCTTAGATGGCTTAAATCTGGTTTATTTCCTATAAAGGCTTCTTCAGGTGTTATATTCTCTAGGATTGAATGAGGGCATCTGTTTTGAATGTACACAGCTATATTTGAGGCTTCAACCCAAAATGAGATATGTAGATTTTGATCATGCATCATGGCTTTAGCAGCTTCGATGATGGTTCTATTTTTTCTTTCTGCAACTCCATTTTGCTGAGGATTATAAGGTACAGTACACTCCCTCTTAATCCCAACATAAATGCAGAATTCTTTAAAAAATTTCAGAGATATATTCACCCCCATTATCTGATCTTAGAGTCTTTATTTTCTTCCCAGTTTGATTTGCCACTAGGGCCTTAAATTCTTTAAATTTCAATAACACTTCATTTGATTATTTGAGTTTTATGAAATAGATCCAAGTTTTCCTTGAGTAATCATGAACAAATATCACATAATACAAGAATCCCCCTAGTGATGGTAATGACATTGGACCACACAAATCAGTGTGGACAAGTTATAGTACAACTTTTGATTTGTGTTCACTTGAGGGAAAGGACCCTTTTGAGTTCTTCCCTAGAGCACATCCTTTACAAGTTCCAACATGATCATATTTTAGATTGGGTAATCCTGTGGTAATTTTTCCTATAGAAGGTAGGGCACTAAATTGAAGATGTCCTAATCTTCTATGCCAAATTTCATTAGAGTTTGATACTTCATGATTTAGTGCTTGTTTTTTAGTATTACATAATTTGTATAAACTACCATCTCTAGATCCTATAGGAATAGCATTCTTTATGTTAGATTTTTTAGGCCAGAGTAGAACTTTATCTTCATGGAAGGTGACACGATATCCTTGATGAGCTAGTCCTGAAATAGAGACCAAATTCCTTTTGATACCTGGTACAAAGAGAACATCTTTCAATTGTAATGTAACTCCTGTTCTTAATTGAATTGAGAAGGTCCCAATTCCTTTCACTTGATAGGTAGAATTGTCTCCTATTGTAACTTCTTTAGTTGAGTGGCCTTGAAAGGTTTCGAATTGATCTCTAGAACCAGTTATGTGTTGATATGCTCCATTGTCTATTATCCACATATGTTTGTTCGAGTTTAGTTCGCTTGATAAGGCTAAGAAAATAAGAGGATTCTCTACTTCCTTGACTTCAGCTATGGTTGCTTGAGCTTTCTTTCTTTCTGGGTAGAACCTGTGAGTGTGTCCAAATTTATCACACTTGTAGCATTGAATCTTAGAGAAGTCTTTGCTTTTGTGATTATTTCCTCTCTTCCATTTGAACTTCCTTTTCTTCCCTTTGTTGCTTGTGTTAGCATGTAGTTCTTGAATTTCTCCCCCTTTGTTTGGACCCAATCCTCTTGTGATTAGTCAAGATTCTTCTTGAGTACAATCATTCTTTAGTTGATCAAATTTTGGTAGTGTCAGACGAGCACTAATGCCTTGAATAAAGGATTCCCAACTAGATGGTAATCCCTTAAGTGCTATTCGAGATACCTTCATATCATCTATATTATTCCCAATAGTTGACAATTGGTTTTTTAATTATAAAATCCTCATAAAATAGGATGTGATTGTTTCTCCTTTGTTCATGTAGATATGCATTAATTGCTATTTTAAAGTGAGCAACCTGCTTGCATTATTTATTTCATATGAGTTTTGAATGGTCTTGAACATATCATAAGCTATAGTTAGTTTTGAGATGGTTGGGAGAATGTGATCTTTAACATCATCAATTATGATTTTCTTAGCCTTGTTGTTGTGTCTTTTCCAGGTTGTTTTCTTTGGCTCGTCTTCGGGCATCTTAGTATCTTCTTCTATGTATGCATGTATCCTATATGACTAGCTACATGGATTATCCTAACTTCAAAAGCATCCCGAATAGAGCCTCCCTCCCAGCAAGCTTTTAGAGCTCCGACGAGGTTATAGACTGTAATTTCTCAAATATTGCTCCATTGCTAGTAGGCGTCCATAGCCCTGATGGAGTTACTCGCATGTTCCCCTAGTCAAGCTTTTTGTCGCACTTGGTATGCGTGATATTTCAGTTATATATCATTGCTCTCTTTTGCCTTGAGATGAATATTTGGCATAGCTATTTTATTTTTCTTTCTTTCTTGCCTTGACTTGTAAGTAATGAAACCTACTTGGGTATGACAATTACAATGACGTATGACAATTACAGCGACGCTGAAGTAGAATTTTAGATTTTTCACTAGTCATAGGATCAACTAGGTGTTCAAATGAATTAGAGATTTATTATGTTTGAGATATAGAAATTGATAGATTTTGGGTTAACAAGCCTCAAATAGTGAAATCACTACCCAACCATAAGTAAAGCGTCGTCACAGGGTAATGTTGAAAATGAATGACCTTAGGACCTCAGAGACTTCATGTCTAAATATCTAAGAAAGGAGATGAACTTTGCTTCTCTTAAATGCAAAAAAATGATAAAATTGGACAGTTGCCTTGTTTTATTGATGCTGCTATATGAAAATGCAGAAACTTTGCGAATGTGACTTCTAAATATGATGTGCTTTGAAAGAAACTATATGTGATGCAGTGCTTTGAATAATATGATATGCAACGAGGAAAGTAAAACCTAAACTAACCCAACCCTTAGGTATAATATCGTTTCAAGTGCATGTTGTTCATAGGGTCAGAGAGTGGATCTCCCTCCATGGTAGCCAAATTGTATGCTCCATTGCCTATAACTCTTGTTATGATGAAAGGACCTAGCCAGTTAGGTTCAAACTTTCTTGGCTTTTCTCGTTCTGCTAGATTCCTTTGGTTCTCTTTGAGAACTAGATCTCCCACTTCAAAATTTCTTGGGTGGACTCGTTTATTATAACTTCGACTTAGTCTGTTTCGATAACCTTGTAGATGATTGAAAGTTGTTTGTCTCTTTTCATCCAGTGTTTCTAGCTCTTGTAATCTTGCCACCCGATAGTCTTTCTCTGATATGATGTTTTCTAAGGAGCTTCTTAGAGGCGGTAGTTCTATTTCAATAGGGAGTATTGCTTCTGTACCATAGACCAAGGAATATGGTGTTGCTCCTGTAGGGGTGCGTACTCCTGTTCTATAAGCTCAAAGAGCGGGATTTAACTGGAGATGCCAGTCCCGTCCTGTGTCTGTGACAACTTTTTTAAGGATTTTCAATATTGTCTTATTTGTTGCCTCTACTTGTCCATTGCTTTGTGGATAATATGGTGTTGCAAATCTCTGTTGTATTTGAAATTTGTCACACAACTCTTTCACTTCTTGATTTTTGAATGGACGTCCATTATCTGTCACGAAGCACATTGGAATCTCGTATCTACAGAATGTAATTTAGCATGAATTTTGCAATTTGCTTTCTAGTGGTGTATATAAGAGGAATTGCCTCGACCCATTTGGTAAAGTACTTAGTAGCTATTAAGATGAACTTGTGCCCATTGGAAGAAGTAGGATTGATTTTACCCACTAGATCTAATCCCCATTGTGAAAATGGCCATGGTGATGTAATGGGTTGAAGATCTTGTGCTGGTGCATGAATGAGATCTCCATGCATTTGACATTGCTTGCATTTTTGCACATATTTATAGGCATCTTTTTCCATAGTTGGCCAGTAATAACCTATTCTTAGCAATTTCTTTGACAATGGTGGACCACTTTGATGTGCCCCACAAATTCCATTATGGACTTCCTTTAGAGCGATTTGCGCTTCATTTTCATCAAGACATCGGAGAAGAGTTCCATCGAAGCCCTTTCTATACAATGTATCAGCTATAATAGTGTGTCTAGATGCCTGACGAATAAGAGTCTTCTTTTGATTTCTGGACAGATCCGGTGACATGTACTGAGCGTGTTAATATGCATATATTTCATTGTACCAAGGGGATTCTAGACCCACAATTGCACATACATATTTTGTTGAGGGAGTCTCATATGCCGATATCATTAATTGTTCTATAATAAACTCAAACTGAGTTTCATTAGCAGCCATATTTAGAAGAGATCCTATTGTAGCCATGACATCTGCTGCCTTGTTTTGTATCCTTGGAATCTGTTCAAAAGTAATTTTGTTGAAGTGCTCTTTGTAATATTCTACCATTTGCTTATAAGGTAGGAGTTTGTCATCTTTCATGTTGTAGTCATCATTGACTTGGTTTACAATCAGTTGTGAATCACCATAGACCTATAATTCTTTTATTCTCCACTGTACAGCTGTATGAAGTCCTATGAGGAGAGCTTCATATTCAGTTATATTGTTCGTGCATGGAAAGTTTATCCTAAATGACTTAGGTATAGAATCACCTTGAGGGGTGATTAAAAGAATCCCTACTCCAGATCCATGAGTTGTATATGACCCATCAAAGTATAATTTCCACACTATAAATGCTATCAATGTAAATACTGATTCGTCTGGAAAGTCTATGAGCAACGGGCGACTGTCTTGTAAAGGAGCCTCTGCTAACTGATCTGCTATAATTTGTCCTTTGATGGGCTTTTTGTCTATGTACTCTATATCAAACTCACTCAGGATCATGACCCACTTAGCCAATCTCCCGGTCAATGTTGCTCTACTCAATAGGTATTTGAGTGGATCAAAGCGTGCAACGAGTTGCACCTTATGACTCAGCATGTAATGTCTAAGCTTTTGAGATGCGAATATTATTGCTAAGCATTCTCGTTCTATAGGAGTATAATTAAGCTCATAACCGATCACGGTTCTACTTATATAGTAAATAGCTCTTTCTTTTCCTCGTTCATCATGATGTGCCAACAAAGCTCCTAGAGCTAAGTTTATTGCTGATATGTATAGTAACAAAGGTTTTCCTGGAGTAGGTGGTACTAACACTGGTGTGTTTAGAAGATAATCTTTTAGAGCTTGGAAAGCTTCTTGGCATTGTTCTGTCCATTTAAAAGTAACTCCTTTCCTGAGTAGGTGTTGGAATAGATGACATTTATCTACCAGCTGTGTTATGAATCTCTGTATGGATTGCAGTCTTCCTTGTAACCCTCTTAGTTGTTTAAGTGTTGACGAAGGTTGCATATCTATGATTGCTTTGATCTTGGCAGGGTGTACTTCAATTCCTATATTTGACACAATAAACCCTAACAGTTTACCTACTGTTACACCAAACACACACTTCTCCAGTTTTAGCCTAACATTGTACTGCTCCAACCGATCAAATTTCTATGCAAGGACCGCAAGGTGACC
Organism: Cryptomeria japonica; assembly: GCF_030272615.1. NCBI lineage: Eukaryota > Viridiplantae > Streptophyta > Pinopsida > Cupressales > Cupressaceae > Cryptomeria > Cryptomeria japonica. The sequence goes on along the minus strand of NC_081412.1, from coordinate 125,285,388 downwards.
TTCTCTTGTCTGTTATTTAGCCAGTAAGTCATCCACATAAGCTTCCATTATTATGTGGATCATATCATGAAAGAGCATTGCCATGGCTCTTTGGTATGTTGCTCCTACGTTTTTTAGACCAAATGGCATCACATTCCAGCAATATGTTCCCCATGGGCAGGTAAAGGCCATTTTATGTTGATCTTCTGGTGCAATTTTAATCTGGTTGTATCTTGAGAAACCATCTATTAATGATAGCATTTCATTCCCAGCTGTTAAATCAAGTATCGTATCGATATTGGGTAGTGGGAAATCATCCTTAGGACAAGCTTTATTTAGATCCCGAAAATCAGTACAGATTCTTATGCCTCCTGTGGGCTTAGTGACAAGTACTAGGTTAGATATCCATTTCGCATAGTCAATAGGTTGAATGAAACCTACATCCAATAGCTTTTGGAGTTCTATTTTAACCAGTAATGCAATTTGTGGATGCATTTTTCTCAATTTTTGTTTGTTAGGTTTAACTCCTGGTAGCAAAGTTAAATGATGCAACACTAATTCAGGATCTAAGCCTAGCATATTCGTACAGGACCAAGCAAAGTTGAAAGACTGTTGTTTGAAAAAAAGAATGAACTTGTCCTTTTCTTCTTTGTTTAGTGATTTTGCCAGGTGGATGTTATGTAAAACCTCTCCTTCTGTTATGTTTACCTCTTCAGTTTCTTCTATAAGCAATGCTGAATTTTCTCTTTCGATAGGGAGATTACCTAACTCGCTCTTGCCATTATGGTCATTTTTATCTGTATCTTCTGTTGTAGAGGTACTTGCCTCTCCAAAGTATGTTGTCCTATCTAGGTCTACAACAAATCCTACTTTGTGGTCACCTTGTGGAAATCCCTCTTTGACTCTGAGGAATTCTGCAATGGCTTCATCATTTTCGAACCAATCCAGAGTTGGTTTATCTTCTTTCCCCCAATCAATAAAGTGTGAATGCACAAGGGGTAAGTCATTAATCCCTTCTTTACTAGATTCTAATAACATGAGGACTTGATTGCTTGATTGACTTGGTGTATTTTCATCTTTTATAGGCTTTATTTGATACCTTAGTATGACACTTGTACGTGGGCTAGAATCATGTAGTGATAAGAACTCATAGTTGTGAGAGTCTGTCTCACTTTCAATGTATGTTTCATCATCTGATGTATCATCACTTATCTCTTCCTTTTCCTGCCTCCGAGTATATTGTATATTGGCTGGTCTTCTTTGCATAGTAGTTACCCTTCTTAAGCCTGGTATAAGTCGTTGCAATATTTCTTCATCTGATTCATTAGGTTGAGGTTGAGTCATTTCCTGTGTCAGAAGTATTTATAATAACTATGGATTAGGTTCATTTGCTAGTGGTAAACCTATGTCTGTTGCAACATTAGCTTGTGTCATTGTGTGAAGAACTATATCATTTTGTGACTCAGTGCTAGGCTCTTGCAGTAGTTGTCTCATTTCTTCCTCATCTGATTCCGTGCTAAGCGATGTGGGTACTTGATTACTTGTTTGAGATGAAGAGGGAAGTACATGTGTGGACAACTCCCTTTGCGGTATGTAGTCTGACGGCTTCATTGATCTATTTAGTATATCTAGGGTGCATTGTCTTGCCTCCGTGATATGTTGTACATGCTTATACCCTAACCCTTGATTCCCTGGATTGTCATTAGGAAAAATAGGTTCTAGTCTTCCTTTTTTCTGTAACCCTAGGCCTGTGGTACCATCATATCCATGTCTCTGGAGCATTTTGAATCCATTTCCATACTGATCTAGGGGTATTCTGGGTATTGTCATATGGTCCTCTTCTCTATATATCCAACAGTTGACATCTTCATTCAGGGATTCTTCCTATAAGTCACCCCATCTAATGAAAGAGCACGAGTCTGTGTATCTGACAATATCTTTTCCTTTGTCTTGTTTATGTATTGCATTTTGAGGTTTCCCAAAAGACTTAGGAGATAGAGACAATTGTTTTCTACTTGAAGCATTTGAAATAGAATACTCTCCACAACCCATATCTTGTATCTGTAAAGAAGATGTTGTAGACATATTCTTCTTTGTTTCTATGATTGTTAATGCATCCAGTTGTGTAGTGAGAGGTACTGCTTGATTAATAGGTACCTAATTATCCACACTTTCTTTCAAGTAATTGCAGTGTTGGAAGGGATTTGGATCACCTTTTATGGTGATTTCAATACCATTATATGGGAATTTGACACACTGATGAAATGTGGATGGTACTGCTTGCATGGTATGGATCCATGGGCGGCCCAATAACATGTTATATCCCAATTCTTTGTCCAAGAATTGAAAAGTGACCTCTATTTTTATAGGCCCCACTTGTACTGGTAGTGTTATAATGCCTTTTGAGGGACACTCTTCATCATCATATGCCTTGATATTTATCCTCTTGGATGCATCAATGTGAAGTTCAGAATATCCTAGTGCTTTAAGCAGCTTTAAAGTACAAATGTTGAGACCGACTCCTCCATCTATGAGTACTCTTCGGATTCTTCTTTTATGTATGTAATCTTCTAGATGTAGTGGGTCATTATGGAGCAGTCTGTCACTAGGAATGTCTCATTCTGTGAATGCAATACGAGTGCCTTGTGCTGAATTCCCTACCATGGACTGGAAGGTATTTTCATCTATATCTTTGTCCACTACTAAATCTTGAAGTGCTTTTTCCAGAATGGCTTTATGAGTAGGTGAAATACGCAGTAGTTCAAATAGTGATATCTGTGCCAGGGTTTTCTTAAGTTGTTCAACAATATTATAAGTCCCTACTGCTGGTGGTTGGTTTGGCGGTACTCCTTGTAAAGTTACCTTTGATCTGCAAGTAACTACTGCATTGTCTCTATCTCTAGGAGTTATTGTAATTGTAGCCACTGTATCATCTCTTTTGCAGGAATTGTCGGTATCATATGTTGTGCTGTCAAGGTTTATGTTAAATCCCTCCTCATAGTTTGCATGTGTATGTTTGACATCCATGATTTGTTTTGTAAGTTCATCTTCAAACCATCCTGAATGAAATGGTTCATTATGTCCCTAGTCTCTGAGACAAATATTTCTATCTTCATTGTATTTCGGTGTCTCTGACAGCATGCAAATTTGTTTATCATCTGTGTGAGTATCTAGATATTGCTCATCTTGATCAAGTGTTTCTTGTGAATCATTGTTTACTACATCTCCTGAGCTAATGGCATGAATAGTGTAGTCATATGAGACCTTTGTGTAGTTAGTTGTATTATCTTGAGTTCCTGATGTAGTAGCCTTCCCTTTGTCGTGCTTAACAAATGGATCCTTAAAGATTGTGTGATTTGTGTTTGCTGAGGTTTTATCGGTATCGATTGTGATGTCGCCTTAGTCTATCATATCTTGGACCAAGTTTTTCAACTTATAGCAACTCATCGTTTTATGACCTTTAGTCCGATGATAATCACATAAATCATTATCATTCCATCATGTGGGTTTGAAAGGACCTGGTTCTTATACTCTTATTTCTGGTAATGTGATCATGTTTGTCTATATTAACTTTTTGAGCGCTGACTCTATAGGTTCTCCTAGAGGTGTGTAATTCCTTCTTGGAGCATTTACCCTGGGGTACTTTGTGTTCATGTTTTGTGTAGCGTTTACGTTTGTTGAGGCAGTGTTATTCTCCGTATGTGGATGTAATGATTGACTTGTACATGTAGAGATAAAACCAGTTGAGTTCTATTCATTGTACGGGTATCTACAACATCATCGTTAGTCATATTTTTGTTTTTCGACCAAAATTTGGATTTGTCATTATTGTTGGTGTTGCCATACTTAAGAAGACATTGTTCCACTAGTCCTTTCTCACATTTTAGAGCTTTTTCCATGCTTTGTTTGAATGTGGTTAAATATTGCATTTGTATCGGATATTTAATCTTAGGGATCAAGTTTTCTGCGAGCATATCCACTTGCTCTATTTCTGGAATAATTGTTTTACACCTCCTATAGAGAGCCCTCCATCGTTGTATGAAGGATGAAAATGTTTCATTCTCATATTGTTTCGCGACACACAAGTCCATTAAAGTGACCGAGGTTTCAATGTTATGTGAAAAATTTGCAATAAAGTGTTCAACCAATTCTCCCCATGATGTGATGGTTGGTGGTAAAAGTGAAAACCACTGTAAGGCTGGCCCCCCTAGACTTTTAGGAAACAGTCTCATTAAGTAAGTGTCCTCTGTTGCAACTTCTATGCATACCGTAAAAATTCTCTGATGTGGTCTCTAGGATCACCTTTCCCTCAATATCTGTCAAATTTCAGCATTTCAAAATGTTGTGGGAAAGGTGACATGTACAATGTGTGATCAAAAGGATAAGGACGTAAGTCCTGCAGTGTGTAGCTCTTTTTATCATTGCCAGTTTGCATAGTAGTTACCTGTTGTTGCAATTTGTGTAACTATTGTGTCAGAATATCGGTTTGGGTCAAAGGTACACCTTATGTCTGTGTATGTCCCACAAAAGGATTTGTGGTAGCATAACTAGGAGGTTGTTGGAAGGTACCATGATTGCAATTTCTCATGTTGTACGTTCCACTAGGTATTGTGAAATAGTTGATATGTGAACCTGTAAAGCGGAAAATCGCGATCGAACCCTAGTTGCTCTCCCCTCTTCCAAATCCAAGGAGAGAGAAGGGAGATTCACTAGGGTTGATGGTTTTCACTTAGGGGAGAGACTTTACATTCAAAAGAGGGGTTGAAACCCACAAGATCCAATCCCACGCAATGCAAGATTGGATGCTAAATGTGTTTCAAGGGTTATGACAGCAAGGCTACCCTCTTTTGTAAAGAATGTGCATAGAAGAATTAAGCTAGGAATGTATAGAAAGTGACAAAGATTCGCTTATAAACTGAGATAGGGATATAGGATGAAGCTGCGGACCTGGAATTAGCAGTAAAATGTCGATACGGCGCTGTCCTGCAAATTTGAGCGAAAGTTGTCGGGATGATGGCGCCCGAGCGCCACGGTCCTCCGAAAAATCCGCGAAACGAAGGGGGATCTGTTCGTCTCTGCACAAGGATTCCAGATCTTCAATTTCAGCCGCGTACCTGCAACCTACACACAGAAAAGCGAAGATGATTGGGGGGTTAGGGATTAGGGGTTTGCCTTTAGGTCAAACCCCGGTTTTGGAATTAACCAAGAAATGAGCAATGTTGTAAATGTAAATGTCTGTAATGTAAAACAAGTACTAATACCTTGTTGTAAGGATGTTTGTATCCTTATGTGCGAAGGTATAGATGTTGTATGTTGTATGTTGTAGTAGTATGTTGTAAGTGATCTCCTCTTCAATGGTTGAATCCTTGTCTTGAATGCAACACTTAGCCTTGAATGGAGACTTGAAATGATCAATTGCTTGAAGGAATGCTTGAATGCTTGAATGCTTGAGTATAGTTTCCCCGCTTTTTCCATCATATCGAATGAAAGAGAAAATGTCGTTTATATACTTGTCAATTACGGCTGATAGACTGATTTTCCCGACCTTAGGCCGACTAGGAAAGACAATTTTCCAATTTTCAAACATAAAGACCCGAAGTCCAAAAGAGACCGGGCCCAAAATAGGACCCAGGGACCAGGGCGCTGGGCGCCATGGTCCTGGGGGACCAGGGCGCTGGGTGCCCTGGTCCTGAAGTACCAGGGCGCTGGGCGCTCTGGTCCCACCTCCCGGGACAGCAGGGTGCAAAGGAGGTTCAGGCCAGGGTGCAAGAAAATGCAGTTTTTGGTGTCATAATCAGGTTTTGGGGTCTCCATTCAGGTTGCGTGTTGCGTCACCATCGTGAAGACCGAAATGCAGTCAAAATTGCAAGTGTCGCAATTTTAGGACGCTACATTTAGCCCCCACTTTAGCGGGAGTATGTATGTTCATACTTCCGGTAAAGTACAAGGAAACAATATTGAAAGACTTTCACCACGTCAAGGAGGCAAGACACACCAAGCCCCTAGTGGACTAAGGATCTTACGACTTCGATTGACAAAGTAAAAGGGAAGATCATGAGGGAGAACCATGATTGTCAGTAGTAAGGTTCCCTCACTATGAGTCATGCAAGAAAGATATCAAAAATTTTCAAGGCAAGGTTAAATTTGTCAAGAAATTTTCAAGTATCTTGAAAAGATATGAACGGGATGTATGCCCCCCTACGTTAAAGTGATCGCACACGCCTCACCGGGGGTGATTGCTTTAAGGTAGTGATACATATAAGAAATGAGAAAGGAAAGGAGCACGTTATCGCAAGGATTTAGCCCCCAAGTGTGAGATAAACCCAAGGATAATAGACACAAAACACAAAGCACGAGGTGACTTTGCTTTCCTCGGGGTCAGTATGCTGTATGATAATTCATGTATATATATCATATGTATGTATGCATAATTGTTCTTCATTCCCCAATCAAGGAAGGTCACCTAGAAGAAGGGAACACATGTGTCTTTTGAGTCAACATGAGAGAGACCAAAAGAGATCTCAATGTTTTGCATCGTCCTCAAGTAGACAACACTAAGGACAACAAATAGAAGAATGAGAATAACATATAGAAGAAGTAACAAAAGAGAGGAGGAGAGAATCTGCTATGCTAATGTAACTAGTCTAGCACGTCATCTACCCCCCGATCTTGCTGATCAATGTTTTGGGAAGGCAGGGAACACGCTAGAGGAGGAACACTCAACACAGCAGATGGAGCTATCACAAGATCCAAACAAGGGCTATGTTCATGTTCCAAGCCACGTTGTTCTTGTCTAGGAGCTAGGATAAGTGTTTTAGAAAATTCATTAGATAGATAATTATCAACATCAACATGTTCATATTCACTATCAGAATGAACAGGAGTAACATTTGCATCATGAATAACATTTTCATCTATATCATCATCAAGATTTATAAAAATAGGATCTTTAACTCGCACAGGATCAAGACCATCATGCATCTTATGTTTAGGAGATTTCGGCTCAATCGTCGGCTGAGGAGAAAATGGAATAATGCTTGTTGAAGGTGTTTTTGGAGATTGCAACGTTTGAGAAGCAGTTGCTTGAGCTCTACGACGACACTTTCGTCGACGTTCGCGTGCAGAACGATTTCGTCTAGTCTTAGTAGGAAGTTGAGAAGATTGAGGAGGAGGAATGTTCTCATCCTTATCACTTGGGTGTTTAGGTTGTGGTCTCTTAGGCTGGATAATAGGAGAAGAAGAAGGTCTCTTCTCTCTATAAAAAGAAGGAGGAGGAACTGCTCCATATAAAGGAGGAATTTTTGGTTTAGGAAGGAGACCAAGTCCATCATGACGAGGAGGTATAAGTCTACTCTTAGAAGGTTTATTAGGTATAGGCATAGTCGCATCCATGGGAACAGGTTGGGAATCTTCTTGAGGAAAGACATTAGTTTTATCTTTCAAAGGAAGAACTTCCTTCTCAAGAATGATAGGAATATCAAGTTTAGGTGTTCTAGGTTCACTTAGAGATAGGATCATATCTGTTTTCCACTTTTGATAAGATTTGAAAAGATGATCACTTCGCGGAGGAAGAGATTGGAATTGTTTAGGCCAAAAGTAATCAAGAGGAACGCTAGAAGTTCTTTCAGCTGGTTTAAAGAGACTATGATTGACAGTAACAACTTCACCATTATGGGGAAATTTCAAACACTTGTGAATAGGAGAAGCAATAGCTTTCATGGAAGATAGCCAAGGATAGCCAAGCTTCACACGAAATTGTTCGGAAGATGGAATAATAGCAAAGTCCACATCAAGGGATTTGTTATGGACCTCAATAGGTAATGTAATAGAACCAATTGCAGGAGAAGAAAATGCATCAAATAGTTTCACAACCACATCTGTTTCATCATAGATTACTTGATTCAATTGCAAAATAAAAAGAAATTCTTCAGTAATAACATTAACCATGCACGAAGGATCAATAAGCACTCCACGGCAAGGTGTATTCTTGACTTTTGCAACTATATATAAAGGACCATCAGGTGCCCTGATAGTTTCACTGGAATCAAATGTGATGGAAGGTTCTTTAGGGATTTTCTGCTGCTCTACAAAGTTAATCACATTCGGAGTCATAGACATGAGATCATCAAGTGAGACAGAGGAATCAGTAGTATCAATCGCATTAGAGGTATGAAAAGGTAATGGATCAGTGAAAATCTGAAGATTTTGGTTAGGAGGAGCTATAGATGTATTGCCTTTATCATTCACACCAGAAACAGAGATAGTATTATTATCAATCAAATCTTGAATTTTACCCTTTAAAGAAAAACATTTTTCAGTATCATGCCCAGGCTGACGATGAAATTGACAAAAAGCTTTGTTATCAAAATAAGGCGAAGTAATCTTTACAGGATCAATTTGTCTTATAGGAGGAAGAGTAAGCACATTTTGTTCCAATAACTTATTCATAATACTATGCAATGATTCATTCAAAGGAGTATACTTTCTTTCTTTCTTGAAAAATTTAGAAATAGGAGGCACACCTGATGCTACATTCACATTGTTGTTGATGATGTTTTCATTGAATTTGATAGAATCTCTGTTCGGTTTAAACTTTCCAAATGGTTGTTGACTGCTATCACCCTTATCACTCGCAGCCATAGGATGTGATTGTTCCATTTGACTCACAGTCAGTTGATAATTGTGAAGAGTTGCGCACAACTGTTGGAAAGAAGTAAACTCAGAAAATAGGAGTTTGTCTCGAATATCTTTTTGTAAATTAGAAATAAAGATTCTTTGAATATCATTGTCAGGCACTGGAAAGGAAATTTGAGCATACAAATGCTTATATCTACCAATGAAATCAGTCACTTTTTCTTTAACACCTTGTTTACAATGCATTAAATCAATCAAAGTAACTTTAGGACTTATATTGTTTTGAAATTGTTGAATGAAAGCATTTGCAAGTTGTTCGAAAGAAGTAATAGAATAGGAAGGCAACGAGCAATACCATTGTAGGGCTTTGTCTCTTAATGTTCTAGTGAACAGTTTTGCAAGCAACCTTTGGTCATAAGCAAAATCAGTACATATTGTTTGAAAAGTCTTAACATGTGTTAGAGGATCACCTTTACCATTATAAAGCTCCAAATGCGGGATTTCAACATGTTTAGGAGGGATAGCTCGAACAATGTCAAGAGAAAGTGGGCTCGCAACATCAAATGTGGGCACACTAAACTTAGATTGATTCATAGAGGCAATTTGTTGCTGTAAAGAAGAGACAGTTTGTGCAAGATTGTTAATGGTCGCTTCAGTCGAAGAGTTCATATTAGATGCATTAGATTGAGATGGAGGTGTTATGTTATTGAAAGAAGGTAAAGAGTAAGGTGGTGGGACTCTATGATAGTTAGTCATAGGAGATGATTGGACAGGAGGAACACTACAAGGAGGAATGGAATGGTTAAATGAATTGCCCCCTTGCGTCATGTTCATTTGTGGAGATATAATAGGGACACTCATTGAAGTAATGAATGAAGAAGTCAGATTAAATGAAGGAAGAGGGTTAATTGAAGAAGAAGGGTTGCCCCCATGACTGGTGATCATAGGAGGAATGTCTTGTGTAGAAGTAGCCATTATGTTTGATGTAAAGGTAGGTACGCTAGCAATAGAAGTCATCAAAGGAATAGAATGATTGACTTGAGTAGGAGGTTGTGTATAACCCAAATTTTCAGCACAACTCTTCATAGGCATCACATTCGAATCCACAATGTGTGCAATACCACGCAAAATATCAATTCCATTCTTATCACTTTGAAGCATACATTTTAGACCCTCAATTAAAGGAAGAGCTTGACTATCAGGGTATTCTTGAGACATCCATTGTCGAAAATCATCAAATTGGTTATCCAATTTCGAAAGTTGTTCTTCAGAAACCTCATGGAGAGCTTCTTCATCATTAGGAGGATTAGAGGAATTACCCATGTCCTCGTTAAAAAGGCTATTCAAATTAGGTTCCATCTCCTTGGTAATTAAACCTCAGAAAGACTTAATTCTACGGCTTCGTCTAACAGGAATAGTGTAAGTAGGGCTTATTGTTGTAAAACTCATGCACTAGAGAGGGAGAGAAAGTTTTGAATTTAGAGGTAGCAATTTTCAGTAAAATCAGCCAATCTTCTGGATTTAAGCTGTTAAATACAATCAGGACAATCTCCCGAAATTTCAGAAAAAATGTCAGGGACCGTGGCGCTTCGGAGTGCACACGGTCCCAGCAACTTTTTTCGAAATTCGTAGGGATGAAAGTTATGATGATTTTAGAGCTAATCTGAAAAAATTGAGTGATTTTACGATCTATAGATAGGCCAAATTAAAGTTGCAATCTCGAAATTGAACCCTACCAAGATTGTCGAAAAATGCAAAAATTTGAATTTTGAAAAAGAGAGGGAAACTGAAATTTTGAATGTTATGATTTTAGAGGGAATGTCAAGAGCAATGCAAATTTTGAAATTTGAAAATTGACTCAATTTCACGCAAAATTCAATTTTGGAAGCGGAAATCAAAGTTGTTGTAATTAAGCACTTAATTTCAAAAGTCACAAATTGTAAGAATTTGAATAAAGCACTGAAATTTCGAATGAATGCAAACACACTTTTCAGATTTAGGACAGTAAGAACACAATTTTGACACAAAATTTCAATTTCGATGATTTTTGAATGATTAGAAGCGTTAATCCAAGCAATCCCTAGACCAACTTTGACTGTAATTTTGAAGGTGTTAGATTTGATAAAATCAGCCAAAATTCTGGATTTTAGTAGGAAAATACAGTAAGATCTAGCTCCCGAAATTTCAGAAAAAATGTCGGGGACAATGGCGCTCGGAGTGCACACGGTCCTCGCAACTTTTTTCCAAATTTTCAGGGATGAAAGATATTGTGATTTTATTGCGGAATCCAAAGTTACAACTGATTTGGAGATGTTTTGATCAGTGAAATTGTCGGACAAAGGTTGAATCAAGAGGGTTTCAAAAATTAGGGTTTTGACACTTAACCACTTAATTTTCAGAATTAAAGCACAAATATGAATTGATAATTTGTAATAGAAGGGCAGATCTGAAACAAGCATCAACATTTAGACATTTCACAAGCTTAATTACTAAAAAGAAAATTTAGGGTTTTTATGCAATTAACCTCTAAAATTTTGCCAAAGATCAAACATGGAAATGTAATCAAGGAATCCAATTTTCAGATCTAACTATGAATAATCAGAAAGGATGTTCACGTTGAGTTCACCAAAATGTAAAGCGGAAAATCGCGATCGAACCCTAGTTGCTCTCCCCTCTTCCAACTCCAAGGAGAGAGAAGGGAGATTCACTAGGGTTGATGGTTTTCACTTAGGGGAGAGACTTTACATTCAAAAGAGGGGTTGAAACCCACAAGATCCAATCCCACGCAATGCAAGATTGGATGCTAAATGTGTTTCAAGGGTTATGACAGCAAGGCTACCCTCTTTTGTAAAGAATGTGCATAGAAGAATTAAGCTAGGAATGTATAGAAAGTGACAAAGATTCGCTTATAAACTGAGATAGGGATATAGGATGAAGCTGCGGACCTGGAATTAGCAGTAAAATGTCGATACGGCGCTGTCCTGCAAATTTGAGCGAAAGTTGTCGGGACGATGGCGCCCGAGCGCCACGGTCCTCCAAAAAATCCGCGAAACGAAGGGGGATCTGTTCGTCTCTGCACAAGGATTCCAGATCTTCAATTTCAGCCGTGTACCTGCAACCTACACACAGAAAAGCGAAGATGATTGGGGGGTTAGGGATTAGGGGTTTGCCTTTAGGTCAAACCCCGGTTTTGGAATTAACCAAGAAATGAGCAATGCTGTAAATGTAAATGTCTGTAATGTAAAACAAGTACTAATACCTTGTTGTAAGGATGTTTGTATCCTTATGTGCGAAGGTATAGATGTTGTATGTTGTATGTTGTAGTAGTATGTTATAAGTGATCTCCTCTTCAATGGTTGAATCCTTGTCTTGAATGCAACACTTAGCCTTGAATGGAGACTTGAAATGATCAATTGCTTGAAGGAATGCTTGAATGCTTGAATGCTTGAGTATAGTTTCCCCGCTTTTTCCATCATATCGAATGAAAGAGAAAATGCCGTTTATATACTTGTCAATTAGGGCTGATAGACTGATTTTCCCGACCTTAGGCCGACCAGGAAAGACAATTTTCCAATTTGCAAACATAAAGACCCGAAGTCCAAAAGAGACCGGGCCCAAAATAGGACCCAGGGACCAGGGCGCTGGGCGCCATGGTCCTGGGGGACCAGGGCGCTGGGCGCGCTGGTCCCACCTCCCGGGACAGCAGGGTGCAAAGGAGGTTCAGGCTAGGGTGCAAGAAAATGCAGTTTTTGGTGTCATAATCAGGTTTCGGGGTCTCCATTCAGGTTGCGTGTTGCGTCGCCATCGTGAAGACCGAAATGCAGTCAAAATTGCAAGTGTCACAATTTTAGGACGCTACAGAACCTATGTTAGGCTGAGTTGTAGTTGTTGTATTTGCATGACCTAGATTTGCATTTTGGTGACTATATGTCGATCCTATAGAATAAGAAATTGGAGGTTGGGTTGCACTTGTTGTATGAGGAATCTATGTTTGAATAGGTGCTGAGACACTTGATATTATTGGTATGGTATATGTTGGTGTGTTGACATTTATTGTTGAGGATAGTGCACTTGATTGAGAATTTGCATTTGTACTGACATTTGTTTGCGTATGTGCATTATGAGGAAAACTGGAAGTCGTTGCTTGCATTTGTGTTATATGTGGTTTTTGACTATTATCTTGACCTAAAGTATTTCCTGGTGGTAAGATCTTTGTGACATCAAAATCCTCTGGTAATTTTGTCCCATTTTGTAATAACAATGAGAGATATTTGTCCCTATCACTATGTAGAAGTGCATCTAAGATCATAAGGACATGTGGATCTTGTTGAGATGACTTAATTTCTTCTCGTGTTAAATGTTGTTGTAGTTCATGTAATGTAGACATAGCCTAAGAACCTGATTGTTGACTACTCGATATGTCCATATTCCAAGTTGGGTTTACTGATAAGTCATTATTCGGGTCCATTGTACCTTTTGCCTTTTGTGACCTTGTGACGGGCATTTAAGACTTCTATATGAGGGTGGTTTTAGAACCTTACGTAAGACGACAACTAATGGTAGACTCTAGACTTAGGAATGAGGTATGCAAGACTAGATGAGACTCTCTATTGGGGATTTTGACGCGAGACTTGTTGAATATTTCAGGATTTTTGTAGTGCAAGTTTTTCCTAGTCTTCTCTTAGACGTTCTGCAATAATTTCTCTATCAATCCTGTGGGAAATTTTATACTCGTAATCGACTCCTATATACTAGGGTACGTTTCTCCTTGAGTCCTAGGCTAAGTTAGCTATACCTTCAATTATTTCTTGTTGACCACCGTTTGGCACTAGATTAGGTTGCTCGAAGGGGAGAAAACCATCACCAGAGAGACCCATTAAGACACATGCTATGACTTTGTAGGATGATTATGCAAATGATGATGAACTAAGATAGATGTATATGAGGTCTAGTCAAGGACGTATATTAGGATGATAATGAGGACGTAAATGAGGACTATGCAAGGACTTAGGAGGTAAATGAGAACTATAATAAGGACGTAAATGCGGACTATGAAAGGACTTAGGATGATAGTAAGGACATAAATGAAGACTATGTAAGGACTTAGGATGATGGTAAGGACATAAATGAAGACTATGCAAGGAATTAGGACGATGGTAAGGACGTAAATGAGGACTATGCAAGGACTTAGGACGATAGTAAGGACGTAAATGAGGACTATGCAAGGACTTCCTATGGTCACAAGTGTATAAATCTTTTAGTTTTGAGTTTCAAAAAATGGACTTGGTTTTCAGTAATCTGTGTATAGGACAAGTTTCGTGGTTTTTTCAAGTCTGAGAGCAATTGTTTAGAGGTAAATATAGCTGTTTGACTGGTTTTTCAAATAATCTCAGAGAATTCAGAGATATGCAGGATAGGGCTTGAAATAGCCCAAGTGACTGACTCAATACTGGTCTGATACAATGATACATATAAAGACACAGAAGACAAGCTTAGGCTGGAAAGTGGACACCATTCAATGAGGCCCCCGTAGCAAAATACCAAAACAAGATGGACAAATAGAGAGTCTAGCAGCACTGGCTCCACTCCACGGCACACACTTCTCGGGCATGCTAGTCTCTCTTACCCTGAAGATCCGAAGATCTTATCATCGAGGGATTTCTGTCTCATAATGCAAGGTACATGAGGGGTATCTATGGGGTATGATCCGCACTCCCAAAATCACTGAATGTAGGATTTTGGTGTACTAAGTTGGTTCTTATTGTAAAATTTTGAGGGATCCCAATCCAACGATGGATTCTCAGAGCAAGCCACTTAAGACTTTAGTTGAGCTTATCGGTGCAGGAAAGGCCCCCACATACGTCGAATTCAATCAACACTGTAGCTGCCTGACTAGTATGTTTATATAGCTGCTCGAAAAACTTGCTCAAGAGTACGCTGGGAGAGATGATATCATCAACGCATCCCAATTCGAAGTACCTCTGTGGGGTGATGAAATCCCCAGTCAAAGATAGCCCTCTCTACGTGGAATAAAATAAAATTGAGTGTCGTTGTCACCTCCTTCATTTCTCCCAAGACCCCGAAGGCGGGTGGAAAGTTAGTTAATGCAACAGTAGGTCCACCCCAAACACGATAAAAGTTCTTTTCCTTAAGAAAATCAAATGTGATTTAATCTATACGCAACTTGATCCATGTTCATTTTAAGGCCCAAATTGAGGTGTTGAATACGCATATGCATGTCAATTTTAAACACCAAACTAAAATGTGAAGGCATGCATGTCAATTTTAACCATTGTTGATTTTAAGCCCAAATCGAAGTGTTATACATGCATATCAATTTTAACCAATGTTATTTTAAGCACCAAACTGAAGTGTTATGCATGCATGTCCATTTTAACCATTGTTGATTTTAAGCACCAAAAGATGAAGTGTGAGAGCATGAGTGCAATTGATATAATACTAATTTGATCCTTTTTGTAAATTCGCCATAGGTTGCAAATAGATGATTAGCAGTAAAATCAAAGCAACAGAAAATAGAGAATCCCAAATTGATGGAAATGAATGCGTGATGATACCTGCGCGATTGCATGAACCTTCATAGGCGATTGCGTAATTCTGTCAGGCCGAATGTGTGATCCTGATAGAGCGAATGCATGATACTAACAGGTCGATTGTGTGATGATAACAAGGCGATTGCATGACACATAGGCAGATAACACAAAAAATAAAAATAGAAACTAAACTTGATCAGAAACCTGCAAAACAAATTGTGAGGCCCTAGCTAGATCTCTCATCATCCATTCAATGTTAATTAAATCATATTTCACCCGATATGAGAGAACTAAGTTGTTATATCTGTCGATGACTGGTTGGTCTTCCCAATCTTGTATCTGCTTTTCTGCTTTGAGAATTCTCTGATAGCGTCTGGCCTACCTTCTTTTTGTTCCTTTGTCCTTCTGGCACCTGAAATCTTGAATTGTACCTTATGTGCCATAAACTGTTATAACAAAAACATGGAATAAAAATAATTTCTTTCCAGATTTACTTAATTTCATGCAGAATTAAACATATCTGAGAACAAAAAGGATATAAGAGTAAAAACAATAGAACACAAATTTTCCCAGCGAATGCGTAATAATAATAGGGTGATTGCGTGATACTGAAAGGGCGATTGCGTGACCCTGACAAGGTGATTGCGTGACCCTGAAAGGTTGATTGCGTGACCCTGAAAGGTCGATTACATAGTCCTGTCTATGCGATTGCATGATGATGCGACCGCGAATGCATGATGAAAAGATGTTTTTCCAAAATCCGTGCAACCTACAAAAAAAGAGAAATAATCCGTACAATCTGCAAAAATAACACAAAAAACAAAGAAGGTTAATTAGTTGTTGCTCACATCGGGTTCACCAAAATGTCACATGTAAAATTCATCTTATTCAAATATATCAATTAGAAGCAAAGGGAAATCACAAATCCCTATCTAATCAAAGAATTTTAACAAACAGACAATGAAATAGCACAATCAAATCAAAATAGGAATTATAAATTAAATCAATCAAAACTCCCTATTCTGTGACTGTGTATAACTTCCATTGTTCTTCTCTTCTTTGTGGTATGGTGGCTCTCAGATATTGTGCTGGCAACCTGCAAATGACACAAAGATTCAGAGTTCATGATCGTTAAGAATGAAGATTGAATGCTCAATTTATAGAAAATTGGAGAGGATTGATTGAAAGGTGGAATAGATTGATCAAAAGGTGGAACTCAGGTGAGCTCACATGCTGATTGATAGTGGAACTGCTGATTTAGAGGTGAAACATAATAGATTGAATAGATTAAATGAGTTAACTGATTAAGAAAAAGCTAACTGAGGGAAAAAAAGAATGATTGGAGTAAATTAAGAGGATGACAAAGAAAACTTTATTTAGAAAAAAGCTAACTAGAAGGTGGAAATAGAGATTGGAGAGGTAATGATTTAATTAATTAATTTAGCATGTGCTTGCACTTTGACTTAGATTTTCAGTTTAATCTTTGCATGAGATTTATTCAAATAATTGAATTTATTTTAAATTCAATTTGGTATTTGAATATATTTAGAACTTGACTTTGATTTTCAATTTGGTTTTTGAAATCATGCACATGTGTTTGAAATTAGAAGAAATATTAAATAGAATTAGAGAATTAATAAAATTAGATGAATTTAGAATTTGGGGATTTGAAATTTGAATTAGAAGAAATAATTAGTTAATTAAATAATTTAAAGAAACTATTTAATTATTTAGAAATGGAATTTAATTAAATAATAAAGATTATTTAAATAAAAGGATTAAAATCGCAATTAATTAAATAATAAATATTTAATTAATATTTAGAAAAGGGTTAATGATTAATTGATTAGAGATAGAAATTGAGAATTAATTTATTTAAATAATAAAGATTATTTAAATTGGGGAATTAATCATAATTAATTAAATAATAAATATTTAATCAATATTTTTTATTACGGGAAAACAGGTTTTGAAGGGGTCTCGAAACCCTTTACAAAAGATCCTTAAAAGATAATAGCATTAAGAAACATGAAAAGACATTCTGCCAAAAAACCAACACAATTCTGGGCAAAAATCAGCATAAAAGCCCAACAAAACCAGCAACATCCAACCATAACAAAAAAAAAAAAAAAGACAAATTACTTAATGTTTTGTAGGGCATTAGCCAAATTTCCGCTAATCCCTTGCAGATCTTTAATATTATCGCTGAGCATAGGGATATCCTTGGAAGAGGCCAAAGCAACTTTTTTCATGCTCGCCCTTGTTCTTTTTGCCGCACCACCAGGAGAACTTTCCACCATCCTTGTCTCAATAGCATCCTTATTAATATCAAGGTCCACAACAGGTTTGGAGGTGCTGGAGCCATCAAGGAACTTGGTAATTTCCTCTAAATTCTTAGTCATAGAGGTAAGGATATCCAGAATCATTACCAAAAAGTTTTTCATGACATTTTTTCCTTCCTCCTATTTACTAATCCGAGTTTCCAGTTTCCCCACTTTTTCCTCCATCCCCTTTTTCCACTGCTCCTGGTTATTTTCAGCTTTCTTTCCCTTCTCTTCCAACTGCTTATCCATTTTTTCTAGATTCTTGATTCCTTCATAAACCCACCTGTCAAAACCCATTCGAGCCTCAGACTAGTTTTTGAGTTTATCCAGAATGATCCCATCTCCAACTTTATCTTGATCCCTGCTCGATTTCTCATTTTCCTTCCCCTTCTCAGTTTCCATTTCCCTTTTCTCATTATTTAATATTTAATCAACGTTAGAAAATGGTTAAAATGATTAAATGATGAAAGAATAAGAAATAGAATAATTAGTAAGATGATGAGGAAATATGAAATTAGAAGAAATAGTTAATTAACTTAATTAAATAATTATTTAATCAATTAGACGAATAATTAGTACATGATCAATGAGATATTTTTAGGTGTCTACACCATGCAGTACATCTGTAGAAGATCCTCCACAACTTGATTAACCCTTTCCGTTTGGCCATTAGTCTGAGGATGATATGCTGAACTAAAGTTTAGTCTGGTTCCTAAAGTTGCATTCAATGTTGTCCAAAACCTAGATGTCATCCTGGTAACCCTATCTAAGATAATGGTATCTGGTACACCATGCAATCAGAATATCTCTTGCACAAATTTCTTTGCAAGAATAAATGATTCATCCTTGAGATTTCTGGGTATGAAATGTGCAACTTTTGTCAATTTATCCATGACTACTGAGATGGTATCATGCTTGCTTTTGCTCATAGGTAACCCTTGGATAAAATCCATACTGATTACTTGCCACTTATACTCATGTATGACATGTTGAACAAAAGTCTTGCCGAATGAACATGCTCAGCCTTCACTTGCTTGCATTCCAAACACTGTGCCACATACTCAATCACCTCTTTCCCGAGTTTAGGCCAAAAATACAAAGTTCTCAATTTAGCTACCATCTTTGTCATTCTAGGATGTCCTGAATAAGGTGTATTGTGCACCTCATGCATCATTAATTTTATTAAGTCTCCACCTTCAGGAATAGACATCTTTCCTTGGTATCTCAAAATACCATCAGGTTCCAATTCATATCCATCAAATTGGTGATCTGAAGGATCTATTCCCAAGGCTTTCTTAACCCTTAGGTAATGCTCATCTTCAAAAAGATTTTGCAACACTTATTGCTTCAAGTTTGACCTTATAGTAACCATAGCAGTTAGATGTCTTCTTCTGCCGAGAGCATCTACTACCCTATTTTCCTTTCCTTTGATATATTCAATACCAAAATCATACTCACTTAGGAATTCAAGCCACCTTTTATGTCTTGCATTAAGGTTAGGCTATGTAAAAATATATTTTAGGCCTAAGTGGTCTATTTTCAACTCAAATGGCTTCCCTAGAAGGTAATGCCTCCACATTTGTAATGCATGCACAATAGCTAAAATCTCCAAATCATGTGGTGCATAGTTCAACTCATATTGTTTCAGTTTTCTTGACTCAAAAGAAATCACTTTTCCTTCTTGCATTAACACTGGTCCTACACCTTCACCTGAGGCATCTGTAATTACTATAAAGTGTCCATTTGGATCTGGTATAGTCAAGACTGGTGTTGTTGTCAATTTCTGCTTCAAAAGTTGAAATGCCTCTTCGCACTTCTCAGTCCATTCAAATTTCTTTCCTTTCTTTTGAAAAGAAGTAATAGGTGCTGCTATCGTAGAAAAACCTTCCACATACTTCCTATAGTATCCTGAAAGACCCATAAAACTTCTAACCTCTGTAATACTTTGAGGTGTTTTCCAATCTACAATTGCCTCTATGTTTGCAGTATCAACTGAAATTCCTTCAGTAGATATAACATGACCTAAGTAGTGCACCTTTTCTTGAAAGAAAGCACACTTCAAAAACTTACCAAAAATCTTTTGATCCCTTAGTCATTGCAAAACTATCCTTAAGTGCTTCTTGTGTTCCTCTTCATTCTTGGCGTAGATCAATATGTCATTAATGAATATAAGTACAAAATCATCCAAATAATCTCTAAAAAATTTGTTCATAAGGTTCATGAATACTACTAGGGCATTGGTTAAACCAAAAGGTAAGTCCGTGAACTTGTAGTGTCCATACCAAGTTCAAAATGTTGTCTTAGGAATATCCTCATCCTTAATCCTTAGCTGGTGATAACCTAATCAAATATTGATCTTAGAAAATACTGTAGCACCTTTCATTTGATCAAATAACTCATCTATCCTAGGCAAAGGATATCTATTCTTAATGGTTACCTTGTTTAGCATCCTATAATCAATACATAATCTCAAGGTACCATCTTTCTTCTTCACGAAGATTACTAGTGCACCCCACGGGGATACACGAAGTCTTACGAAACCTTGCCTAAGCAACTCCTGCAATTCAGCCTTAAGCTTATATAATTCTATGGTAGTCATTCTGAATGGAGCCTTGGCTTGTGGCTTGGTTCCAGGTAAGAGTTCTATAGAGAAATCAAATTCCCTTTTTTGTGGTAACTTAGTAAGGTCTTCTAGAAAAACATCCAAGAATTCTTTGAGAACTGGATAATCCTTAGGGCTCTTCTTGGTATTATCAAAGTCACTTATAATGACAACAAAAATGGAACATCCCTTCCTTTGGGATTTCTTGAGTTGCATAGCTAAGATGTGTCTCAATTCAAGAGGCTTTTGAGACCCAAGAATCTCAACCGAATTTCCAAAATCATCTATACAACTAACAACCTTATCCTCACAGTTTACTATAACTTTGTGCTCAATTAACCAATTGATACCTAAGATCACATCATATGATCCTAGTGGTGCCACATATAGATTAACTTGAGTCTAGAAACTAGGAAGTGCTAAATCACTGCAAAATAGAGATGAATCTACCCTCTTCTCTACTCGATTTCCATATTGAACCATCCATGAATTTGACATATAACTAGGTCTAATAGATAATCTAGAAACTATTTTAGGATCAATAAAGCATTCAATAGCTCCTGTATCTATCAAAATAGAAACTGATTGACCAAAAAGCTTAACCGTCATCTGGATAGGTGAAGCTTGAAAATCAGCCTAGCGGTTGTCAACCACTGCATGAATCTGATGTTGTGAAGATCCTTGCTAATTTCATCCTCTTTGAGCAGTGGTACATTGTGGACAGTTTGAAGAATAATGATTTCTCCCACAGTTGTAACATCTATCTTTAGGTCTTGGGTGTCCACCTGATCTATTCCTATCAAAGTTTTGCTTGGTAGTGAAATTGGTGAAGTTGTGTTATTGTTCACTTTCTTGTTTCCACCCTGGTTCACTCCTCCTTTCTCTTGAGTATTAGATCCTCTTTTCATATTCCCTATCTGTCAGTTGCCCTTCTGTTGATCATTGTTTTGAAAATTCTTATTCCCAATACTTGATTTGGTATTCACATTCTTTCATAAATTTGCCAACTGATGCAATTTTTGTTCCTGTTTAGTTGCTTTCTCAAAAACTTCATCCATAGTCAATGGATTATGAATATCCACTTCTTCTCCAATGTGAGTCCTCAAACACAAGATGAACTTCCGAATGTGGAATCGTTCATCCATCTGGTACAGTGGAACATACTTTAGGAGATTGGTGAACTTCTCCTAGTATTGAGTAACTATCATTCCACCTTGTATCAGATTCTGGAGTTCAGTCATCTTCTTGTCGAAGTATAAGCCACCTCTTCCTAAATGATTGTAGAAATAGATCCTAGGTAATATCACCAGGCTGTAACTTCTTTTCAGATTTCTCATTGTCCCACCATGTCGCAACTTCTCCAGTAAGCTGATAAGCAGCCCATACTGCTTTAGTTTCATTGGACATGTTACGAAGTTCAAAATACTTCTCCATCTCAATTACCCAAGCTTCAGCATCATCACCAATGGTCTTACCATCGAACTTAGGTGGGTCTATCCTTTTTAAGTCTTTGGCTAGCTCCCCTTCAATCCTAGCTCGATACTTAGGTTGTTCCTCAGCTCTAGAAATTTCATTTCTAGGTTGCTCTTCTTGTCGAGGTTGTTCATTTCGAACCTCACCAACCCTTCGAACTTCTTGTTCGATTCCATCCATCCTAGCATTTTTCTAATTCAAAAGATCAAGAATCTGGTCAAGTCTTTCATTCCCATTACTTGATCCAGCTCTAGTAGTTCTAGAACCCACTGCAATTCCACAATTCCTGTATCAAGGAATGCTTCTTTAGCGTAATGGTCAAAGTTCCTAGTGTTATAAACCTAAGGCTCTAATACCAAAATATAAAGACGTAAAACGTTCTAAATTCATTAATAAAATGAAATACTCTTTATTCTTAAATAAACTCATAATTCCTTTAATAAGTTTATTTTCTTCCATTATTCCATTCTTAGCTCTAAACGATCATTCCATTGATATTATAACATACACGAGATTTCTATAAATAGATAAAGATTCTTTATTCAATAGGAATTTGTAAGTAGTATCTCACTCATATCCACATACAATACTTAGGACTTTCCAATACCATAAGTTCATGTAACAAGAAAAACATAAAGTAAAGGATGAGACGCGTCCATTGATCTGCAATCCAAAGCCATCTTTAATGGAATTTTAGAATGAAGATGAGAACAAGATTCATGTGCTTTTTCCATCCAACCTTGAATCTTACACCTCCCTAGAATTCTTGGTCAATCAAGAATACTCGACCCTTCATGAATTGCTTAGCAAAAAGAATTCGATAAACAAGATGGAATCTAGTGCATGCCTAGAATGATACATGCATTTTCAATTTTCTAATTCCATAAAGAAACAAGAAAGATCAATCAAGGATATGGTAGAGAGCATAAAATATATCCATCTATTTCAATGGTCAATTTGTTACTCAACCGAGTATAATGCCATGCACAACATTAAAATATAGTTTGGAAAAACAAACCATTCTCTCTATAATTCCACATTCGGTGCCCCTCCCAACAAGTAACTTTCCCACAAACACAAACATATCTAACTTTTCTAGTATTCATATGAAATCAGGAGAAGTACATAGAAAACAATCTTTCTTTTCTCAAATTTAACTTGTCATTTATCTCATAATAAAATTACAATATTTAAAGAAGCAATCTTTCATTTAAGAGATATAGAAGAAACAATCTTTTGTTTACAACATATTACATCTAATAAGATAACAATATTTTGCTTCTATCTTTTCAAGTAACTCAAGATCAAGAATTAAAAATAAGAAGGTGTAACACATATATGCATATTTAGCATATATAAAAAAAGTAAATTTCAGAAATAGAAATTATGAGTACACATTCTTTTATCTTTTCTCATAAAACCCAAATAGCGTAATCATACATCTTATAGTTTGAAATTTCTAAGTTTAGAATGCATAAGTTCTTTATCTTTCCACTTCTTTTTTAATTATCTACTTATTTTCTTGAATTTGGTACTAACAGATGTTTTCCATGATCTAAAATGATAATTCTAATTGCTCATACCTATATGGCTTTTCAAACAAAATTTCATATATTCATTATGACTTTTAATGCAAGAAACTAATTCAGAAAATAAACTCTTTTCTTTACTATCGATCTTTAAACATTCAAATATCAAGATAATTCTATTCTTATTCTTTAATAATAAAACAAACTATTGCTCGTTTAAGAGCCTACCTCTAAAATTCGAACCAAGTCTGATATGATCAATGATAAACTTCTCCAATTCTATCTGTAATATGTCTAGATTTCCAATGCTTTTCCTGTTCAATTCCTTGAGTTCTCTCTTCTATAATCACTATTCTCTATTCTTTTTATTCTACTCTTACCATTCTCTTCCTATTCTTACTGTCTTTTTCCAATACCATCTCCTCTCTCTCTCTCTCTCTCTCTCTCTCTCTCTCTCTCTCTCTCTCTCTCTCTGTTTTTTGTTCAACTAATGATCTATATTTATGCTAAATGCATGCTATGTTTTCTCCTATAATTCGACCTTACTTCCTTTGTAATAATTGTTTTATCGTGCCACCATGCATATCTAATGGCACGTCGAGCAGTTCACATGCCATGCAACATTTTTCCCAATGGTTTTCACCACGTCTAACAGTCCTTGTTCACCATGTAGTCCATGTTCTACTCAAACACTAAGTTTCTGCTCCATGGCATGGTCGACATGTTACCGTTTTACTTGCAAACAAATTTCTAAGTCTTTACGTTATGCCAAGTCGACTAGTATCGACTCCCTCATAAAATGTTGTTTGACTATGACTTGCATTAATAAATCTGCCACCATATCGGTTATGTTGTTTTCAAATAAATCATCTTTCATTTTTATATTTATATTCATATAAAACAAAACAATTTAATTTCAAAAATATATTTATATATATGTAGCGTCCTAAAATTGTGACACTTGCAATTTCGACTGCATTTCGGTCTTCACGATGGCGACGCAACACGCAACCTGAATGGAGACCCCGAAACCTGATTATGACACCAAAAACTGCATTTTCTTGCACCCTGGCCTGAACCTCCTTTGCACCCTGCTGTCCCGAGAGGTGGGACCAGAGCGCCCAGCGCCCTGGTCCTTCAGGACCACAGCGCCCAGCGCCCTGGTCCCCCAGGACCATGGCGCCTAGCGCCCTGGTCCTTGGGTCCTATTTTGGGCCCGGTCTCTTTTGGACTTCGGGTCTTTATGTTTGCAAATTGGAAAATTATCTTTCCTGGTCGGCCTAAGGTCGGAAAAATCAGTCTATCAACCCTAATTGGCAAGTATATAAATGGCATTTTCCTCTTTCATTCGATATGATGGAAAAAGCGTGGAAACTATACTCAAGCATTCAAGCATTCAAGCATTCCTTCAAGCAATTGATCATTCTAAGTCTCCATTCAAGGCTAAGTGTTGCATTCAAGACAAGGATTCAACCATTGAAGAGGAGATCACTTACAACACATTACATGCTACAACATACAACATACAACAAACAACAACATCTATACCTTCGCACATAAGGATACAAACATCCTTACAACAAGGTACTAGTACTTGTTTTACATTACATTTACAGCATTTCTCATTTCTTGGTTAATTCCAAAACCGGGGTTTGACCTAAGGGCAAACCCCTAATCCCTAACCCCCCAATCATCTTCGCTTTTCTGTGTGTAGGTTGCAGGTACGTGGCTGAAATTGAAGATCTGGAATCCTTGTGCAGAGACAAACAGATCCCCCTTCGTTTCGCAGATTTTTCGGAGGACCGTGTGCACGCCGGGCGCCATCGTCCCGTCAACTTTTGCTCAAATTTGCAGGACAGCGCCGTATCGACATTTTACTGCTAATTCCAAGTCCGCAGCTTCATCCTATATCCCTATCTCAGTTTATAAGCGAATCTTTGTCACTTTCTATGCATTCCTAGCTTAATTCTTCTATCAACATTCTTTACAAAAGAGGGTAGCCTTGCTTTCTTAACCCTTGAAACACATTTAGCATCCAATCTTGCATTGTGTGGGATTGGATCTTGTGGGTTTCAACCCCTCTTTTGAATGTAAAGTCTCTCCCCTAAGTGAAAACCATCAACCCTAGTGAATCTCCCTTCTCTCTCTTTGGAGTTGGAAGAGGGGAGAGCAACTATATATATATATATATATATATATATATATATATATATATAGTAATAAATCAATTCAAATTTAATTATCTTTTTTAAAAAAATATTATATAATTCATATTCGTATATATATATGTGTGAATGTATATACTTTATATACACATATACATATATCTGTGTGTGTGTGAGTGTGTTTATATATGTAATTATCTAAAAATCACAAGTGGAAATATAAGCACCATATTGCATTCATTTCATTATGAAATTTATACATTATCTGCACACAAAATGCACATTCAATCATCAAAATACACGTATAATCATTTAAAAATAAATCTTTCTTCGAATTAAAGAAATATCAATGATGATCACTCATACTAAATTCATCATTTAAACAGACACTCAAATAAAGTCATTTAAATCATCTATCTTTGCAAGATGCAATTACGCATTCTAAAGTGGTGTGTGAGATTTCATCTATTCTAGTCCAAGAGCTAAAACAACTCTACCTCAACCATGTTCTCGCCTTCATCCACGTTCACCTGTTCCTACGTTCACTCGCACTCAATTGCTCATTAGCAATGACGATCCCTATTTCATAATAAAAATAATACTGATTATTCAATTGCATTTGATAGCCTATCTTATTCACTAACAATTCTATTTCCATTTCATTTCAATTTCAGAAATAAAAAATAAGCATTATTTTCCTAATAAAATAATTATAGATAAATATGGTTCGTGACACAAGAGGAGAAAGTTTCTCTACACCGACTGTCAACTCTTTGCATCACATCACATTTTCTTGCGTCATATGTGATTGTACCTTCAAAGAAAATCTAACAAGTTTGACAAAGAACCTTTGAGAAGTAGGGCTTATATTCAGAAAGTAACATTCAATCAACGCCTTAACAGTAGGGGAAAGATCAATTCTGCCTTATTTCCAAGAAATTGCATCACTTACAACGAGGCTCATCCTAAGCCACCAGCTCCACCAAGAACCCTGTTAGAAGATGAGGAATTCACTACTATAGAAATCTATTGATGCTCGCTGTCACTTGATCTCAAAAAAACAAAGGAAAGAATCTACAACCAGAATCAAGTACGAGTCAAATGGAGTCCAATTATTTTAATGTGAACATGGAAGAAGAAGAGATCATCGATGAGCTTATCCAACAATGTCAAGAGAATGTCGCTTTCCAAAAACTCATGGAAAGGCTTATAGATGCAGATAAACAAAAATATCTCCTCATGCTAACTAGTAAAGGAGTCAAGATTCCTGAAGATTTTGACAAAGGAAATTTAAGGAATACTGATGAAAGAATCTCACGAACAAGGGTAAGGACCTATACATACAATACCCATAATCAAGAGCACCTAAGAGGAGATGACACCCAAAATAATACCCATGAACAAGACAATGCCCGTAATCATGACAGAATTAGTGAACAAGGGGATGTTCATCATCGAAGGTCCAATGTGCCCCTAGCTATTATTACACAACAACTCCAAGGACTCCAATGAAAAATTCAAGATCTGCAACAAGGGTCTACACCGAGGTATTCTTTGGAGGACATTTGTCCTTACCATTTTGATAGGAGGCTAAACATGATACCTTTCCCACCAAATTCATATATACCAAAGTATGATAAATACAATGGTAAGAGTGATCCCAATGGTCACGTTAGGGAATTTTGTACTATGAGCCTGGAGTTTGCTCGTAATGGTACATACATGATGAGGCTATTCCCAAGTTGTTTGGGAGGGAAAACAATGGAGTGGTTGTCAAAACTCACACCTCCCATCAGATCATTCGATGAGTTGTTTAATAAATTCATCACACAATACTTCTACAATATCCAACATGAGGTTACTATGCTTGACATATGCAATATGAAGCAAAAGAACAATGAAACATTCATGGTATTCTTACAACGATGGAGATGGATGGTCTCAAGGTACCCATGAGATGTACCTAAAAAGGAAAAGATGGAAATCTTCATAGACAATTTGAACGATGAAATGAGTTATCAACTCAAACTACAATGTTTACCTACTTTTACAAAATTGATAGAGAATGGTATCCAAGTAGAGGAGGCCTCAATCAATAAGGGGATCTTAAAATTCTCTAAGGAAGGTGTTAGTTCATCAAGAAATAACACCTATAGCAATCAATATAATAACAACTTAGACAAGTCCAGATTTTGGAGTAGAAACAAAAATGTTTTTAATTATGGTGTAGTCCATGCCAACAATGTAAAGTCTAAGCAACCAATGCTGACTTTATCAGGTAACACTCCATCCAATAATGATCAAAGAAGTGCCAATCAAGGCACCAATAATTATCAATGCACTCCCAACCAAGGAAACAACAACAACAACAACAACCACCAAGGAAACAATAACTACTAAGGGAATAACAATAACAATAAGGGGAACAATAATAACCAAGGGGGTAATGCTAACACTCCACCTCCCCCGTATCGAAGAACATATACACCATTGGGACAAACCCTGGAATCTGCATTTCAAGAACTATTGGCAAACAAGATTATCACATTGCCAGTCATAAGCAACTTTGAACCCCAAGTCAAACCACCATGGTGGAATGATTCACATTATTGTGATTATCATCGAAACAAAGGGGCATAGAAAAAATGATTGCATGAGGTTGAAAAACCTAATTCAAGATATGATAGACAAGGGAGACATAATAGTCGATGGTCATAAAACCAATGGTGATCATGAGGCTTTCAAAAATCCTCTTCCTAATTACAACAAGGGAGGAGCATCAACGTCAAACAACAACAAAGGAGCCCACATCAATCACATATACGAAAAAATGTCATAAATCACATATCGGCATGCGATAATCAAGTAAATGTCATAAAGATCAAAGATAAACAAGAGCATGCGCCGGTGAATGTGACAACGAGGGCTCAAAAATATATTTTGAAGGGGAACACATCTAAAGCAACAACTATCCCCAAGACTCAATATAACTTGGTTGATCAACTACAAAGGACACTCGCTCAGATATCAATACTTGAATTGCTTAAACTCTCACCAAATCATAAGGATATCTTGGAGAAAGATCTTGTAGAAACAATAGTTCCAAATAATCTAGATATGAATCTGTTCCAAGCCATGGTGGCACATATGACAGTGCCACATAACATATCCTTTTCAGAACATGATGACGTCTCTTTGAGTCACCCGCACAACACCCCGCTCCATATCGAAGTCCTAGTCTACAAACACCAAGTGAAAAGAGAACTAATAGATGGAGGAGTTGGTCTCAATATATGTACCTTAAATCTTATCTATGGATTGAGATTCTTCAAGAAAGATATTAACCCTAAAAAGAAGATCACTATCAAAGCTTATGATGATGAAGAAAGGTCATCTGAAGGAACAGTGGTACTACCCATTCAGGTAGGACCTGTGCAAAGAGACACACTGTGCCAAGTCTTGGACATAGACTTCACATACAACATATTATTGGGTCATCCTTGGATTCATGAAATGCAAGTGGTACCTTCCACGTACCATCAATGTCTCAAATTACCCTACAATGGGCAAGAGATTTCAATATCAATAGACACTAACCCCTTTCAGTACTGCAACACTATGGGGGCAACACAAGATTTTTTGGTTCCACACAACAGGGAGGCCCAAGCTTCCTCATCATCTAATAATTAAGAAAAACTCAAGTCATTGTCCATAGACTTTGAGAAAAAGATGAAGATAAAGGACCAATGTATGGGGGAATACTCTTTTGAACCCCTGTGTCTATCTAAGTTGCCAACTTCACCAAAATCTCACAGAGAACCTTCCACATCAAGACATCAAGCAGCACAACCCATCAAGAAATTTGATGGTAAATTTATCCAAATCGGCACACTTGCGGAAGAATCAAAAGACAAGGACATCCTTAGCTAGCTATATAAGGATGAGGAAGAAATAAGAGTTGTTGCCCTATAAGTGGCTATTCCCACATAAGAGTATGGAAATGGGTTCAAAATCATGCAAAGAATGGGATACAAAGGGAAAGGACCTATTGGAAAGCGTCAAGAGGGCATCCTAGAACCCATTAAACTCCATTCACAACTTGCAAAAGACAAAACAGGACTTGGGTATGGCCAACATGTTCAACTTATGCAAAAGCGAGATCACCATAAAAAACACCAATGGAGAGAAAAGATAACACATAACAATGACTCATGGAAAGATGTGCTACACCAAGCAGCAAAAAGGATAAGAAAAGAGCAAGAGCATGAAGAAAATGAGAAGCGATAAGAAGAAATCACTATCCAAAGAGAGGAGGCTTCTTATAAAAAAAATGCATCATGTACAAGCACCTAATCAAACCAAATGCAAGCCAAAACCTTAGGAGATTGCTACTCAAAGAAGGGAAAATGTGTATGATAAAATCCAAAGAGTATAAACAAGTACAGATCTTGAATCAGAACAAGCTACCTAGCTAGTATCGATTATCAGTGAGCTCTTTTCGCCATACAACATTCCTGTTTGGTTCAGTAGGGTAACCTTGGACAACGATTCTGAAATAGATTCCAATGAGTATGAATGGGACACTTGTTCAGATATTACTAAGGATATATATGTGGATTGAATCTACGCATACACACACATTCCTTATGAGGAACAAGGCTCAAGATCAAGATCATTTGAATTCAGACCACAACATATCTATGAGGCTAGTGAGAACGAGCAGCTTCAATACAAAATAGGAAATATCAATGAGAGTACCATAAAAAACCTTGAGACTTTTATAGACCTCACCCATGCTACAGACAACTATGACAATATCTCTATCATGACTCTTACAACGACAACTCTTAACCCGCCAAATGACTCCCTACCTCTCATATATCCTGACCTTATAGACTAGGAAGAACCTGAGCACAATGATATACCAATATTCCAAAATTATGAGGCCATTGTTCAATACCTTTTCTCAGTCAACCCTGAAACATGCTCCACCAGCAAACCACATAACAATATCTGCAATCAGGGGAGTGTCAAGTCTCTCAGTTGCAAAATGAATAAAATAAAAAATTGATCTAATGGTGAAAACCATTTAATGGCACAAAAAAGTAAAAACAAAGGACGTATTTGATGGTGAAAACCTCTTTGAGGCACCTGAAGATGAGAGACTTGACACTCTTCCTGAACATTACCAAGAGAGATCACCCATCTTGATTGAGCCAACTCAATCAATAAATATCAACACTGAAGCAACAACAAGAACCATACATCTGGCAAAATCAATAACGAAAAAAGAAAAACCTAACTTTATCAAATTATTCAAGGAGAAGCAAATGAACTTTTATTGGTCTATGCATGCATGCCAAGGATAGATCCAAATATCTTCATGCATCACTTCTCCATCGCTCCTGGAGCTAAACCTGTCAAACAAAAATTAAGGAAGATGAACCCACATGTGGTCATATTGGTCAAAGCAAATCTGAAAAAGTTACTTGATGTAGAATTCATTTGACCCATTGATTATGCGAAATGGATTTCTAACATTGTGTTAGTCTCTAAACTAGATAAAAGCATTAGGATTTGTACAGACTTCAGGGATCTCAACGACCTAGCTTGTTCGAAGGATGACTTTCCTTTACCAAGCATTGACACCATTGTTGATCTAATGACAAGGCACACAAAGCTATCCCTCATGGATGGTTTTTCCGGCTACAACCAAATCAAGATAGCTCCAGAAGATAAGGATAAAATTGCATTCACATGTCTGTGGGGTACATACTGCTGGAACGTCGTGTCTTTCAGCTTGAAAAATGTGGGTGTAACCTATCAGAGAGCAATGACAACAATATTCCATGACATGATGCATACTTTTATGGAGGATTATGTGAATGACTTGTTAGCCAAATCATTTACAAGAGAAAAACACCTAGACATCGTGGATAAAATCTTTCAAAGACTAGAGAAATTCAATGTCAGATTGAATCCTAAAAAGTGTGTTTTCAGGGTCACATCCGGAAAACTCTTGGGCTACATTGTATTAGAAAAAAGGCATCAACGTGGACCCCGCAAAGGTTCAAGCTATCATGGAAATTCCACCTCCAAGGAACATTAGTCAACTATGATCTCTTCAAGGTAGGCTACAATCTATCAGATGCTTCATTGCTCAACTAGCAGACAAATGTCTCCCATTCAACCATCTGCTTCACAAAAAATTACCTTTTAGATGGGAGGACAAATGTACAAAATCATTCCATCAGCTAAAGCAATATCTCATGAATCCACCTATTTTAGCACCACCAATAGCGGGAAAGCCACTCATCCTCTACATATTAGCAATGAAAGTGTCACTGGGGATATTACTAGCACAAGAGGACTCAACAGGAAAGGAAAGAGCCATCTATTACATTAGTAGGATGCTAAATGGCTATGAACTCAATTACACTTTCATCGAAAAAGCTTGCTTAGCTATAATGTTTGCTTCCCAAAAGTTGCGATACTATATGTTAGCTCATACTATCAAGCTAGTGGCAAAGATCAACCCACTAAAATATCTACTCAGCAAAGCCTCTCTCATAGGGGGGTTAGCAAAATGGGTCATGATCCTCAGCGAGTTTGACATTTAGTACACAAAATGATGGGCTATCAAAGGACAAGCAATAGCAGATCAACTGGCAGAAGCACCTCTGCTAGACAAACACCCACTACAGGTGGAATTTCTAGATGACGACGTGCTCACTGTTACACCAAAGCAATGGACCCTATACTTTGATATAGCCTATACACAACATGGATCAGGTGTCGACATCTTGTTCGTCACTCCAGAAGGACACACAATTCTGAGATCCTACAGATTGATATTCCCATGCACCAATAATATCACTGAGTATGAAGCTCTAGTAATATGTATCAAAGAAGTTGTGGAATGGAAAATCATAGAATTGAAAGTTAATGGGGACTCTCAATTAGTTATCAATCAGATCAATGATGACTATCATATGAAAGATGATAAGTTGATGTCGTACAAGCGCATGGTGGAGGATTTTAAGAAATACTTTGTACACATCACATTTGAACAGATTCCAAGGCTAAACAATAGTTGCTAACACAATGGTCACTATCGCCTCACTTTTACAAATTCCAGATAAACAAAATTGCTATGAATTCCTGGTGGAGCAATTATTTTCCCCCGCCTATGAGAATGCAGAATCCCAAGTCATTTGTGCCCTTAACAGTTCTGATTCACCCCTATATGGGAATATTTATGCCTACCTCAAAGAAAATACCCTCCCACCAGATCTATCTCATAACAAAAAATTAAGCTTTATCTGACAAGAATCCCACTATACCTTGACCACTTATATGCTTTATCGTCGAGGTCTTGATGGTACTCTTCTTTGATGCCTCAATCATAACGAGTTTGACTCCACCTTACATGAGCTTCACGAAGGTATTTGTATTATGCATTCAAGTGGTCCTACTCTTGCCAAGAAACTACTAAGGATGGGATATTATTGGCTGACAATGGAGAAAGAGTCCTATCAGTTTGCTTGGAAATGCCCTAAGTGCCAAATTCATGGCAACCTCATACATGTGCTAGTGCAAGAGTTGCAACCATTCACTACATGTTGGCCTTTCTATCAATGGGGACTCGACCTAGTGGGAAAGATTCATCCTTCCTTGTTGAATAGACACAAGTTTGTCTCACGACCACTGAGTATTTCACCAAATGGATTTAGGCAGTTCCATTGACTACAGTGATAGACAAACATATAGCTTCCTTCATTCTGAATTACCTCATCTGTCAGTACGACATCCCTAGTTCCATTATCACAGATAATGGAAGATCTTTCAAAAACCAAGATGTCTAAGAGCTTTGTGAGCGATTCCATATCCAACATCTCTTTTCAATACCTTATTATCCACAAGGGAATGGCCAAGCAGAGGCCTCAAACAAGACAATCTTGAAAATCCTCAAAAAGACAGGGAATGATGCTGGTAAAGATTGGCATGTCCAGCTTAATCCTTCACTTTGGGCCTACAGAATGAGTATATGCACACCTACAGGAGCTAAACCATACTCATCTGTGTATGGATCAAAATCTATCCTACCTATTGAGGTAGAGATTCCATCACTCTGGGTGTCATTGAAAGGTCTCATTCCAGATGAGGAATATCGAGTCAACAGGTTGCAAGAACTTGAGCTGCTAGATGAACGTCACCAACGAGCCTTTGATCATCTCAAGGCATATCAACAAAAAATATGCAGAAGCTACAACCACAAGGTCATCCCAAGGGCCTTCAAAATTGGTGACCTAGTCCAGAAGGAAAATTCCTGGAATCAACAAGATCGAGAAAAGAAAGGGAAATTTGAACTCAATTGGTTGGGACCCTTTGTTATCATATTAGCTAATGGATCGGGAGCATATCAGTTATCAACTTTAGATGGGGACGTGCTTGATGAGCCAACCAACAACACCCATCTGAAAAAATTCTACACTTGAGTCGTCCAATGCACAGATCAAGCAAAAAAGCAAAAATAATAAAAAAAGTATAAAAAATCATCACTAAGGTGAAAACCTAGCAAACAGGCGCTCTGTGACATAAAAAAAAAATCAAGAAAAATACAAAAAAATGAAAAACAATCAAAAAGTGCAATAAAAACAAGTGGTGAAAACTTGGCAACAAGCACCATTTGTGAGAGAGTATCTTCTCTCTCTATTAGTACTTGTATCATATCTTTGGCTCCATCTGATCTAAGCCAATAGCCATCACATAACACTTATACACACAACATTATCCTAGACATACTTAGCGTAGTCATTGTCCTTGATTATTTGAATCAATTATCCGACTCATATCCCACCAAGGCTAGGTGATCAGTGTAAATATCCATATCGAGGTAGTATCAATGACAAGGGGCAAAATCCTCACCTTGTTGGGGGAATTTTGCCTTGAGGGTTTTAGACATCAGAACAACCAACAATGAAAACATTGATGCAAGAGGCTAGACATCAAGGAATTGAACTGAACAAAAGATCTATTTGCAAGATGTTTTACTTGACAAGAATACATTTCAGATAGCATGCATGCTTACTCTTGGTTGTTATTTTTTGCTTATCATATCTCCTAAGTGACTCAAGGATGCCTCAATGATTACAGAAGCAAGGAAGGAATGTGATGTTTTATTTGTCTGTTGCTTGGGAGTGAAGCCTTCTACTATGCAAATTTGTCTTACGACGTGATCAGGTAACATATCACTGAAGACTTTTCACATTTGTATAGCACAAATGTTAACTCGTCTGTTTTACGCAAACAACACTCAAGTCATCTTGGTTCAATTCTACCTCGACACTTGTGTCATCTTGCAATATCAAAATCCATGTAAGTTATACTCAAGTTGTTATGGTTCAATTATACCATGACGCTTGTATCAACTTTCAACAAATCAAGGCCCGATGATGAAAACAAAAGAATCACTAGCTCTTTTATCACAATAGATGGCAACATCTGGGAATGAGAATGCATTAGTATCATTACATTATCATTGTTATCTTAAGAATGCATTAGGTTGCACATCATTATCATATTAATTTTGCATTAGGTTGCACATCATTATCATATTAATCTTGCATTAGGTAGCACATCATTATCATGTTAAAATTGCATTTAGGTGCATTCACATTATCATTTTAAAATTGTATTCAATCGCATTATCATTTTCATATCATATTATAGTCGCATTTTCATACCATATAGTAATCATCTCCATATCATTGTAAGTGAATTAATTTCATATCATTATCATATCACACATATCATTATCACCATACATCTCATTTTCAAGATACATCTCACATCATACATCTCATTTTCAAGATACATCTCATATCATACATCATGCATCTCATTTTCAAGATACATCTCACATCATACATCTCATTTTCAAGATACATCTCATATCATACATCATAAATCTCATTTTCAAGATACATTTCATGTTTCAAATCATTATCGCATTTTACATCACTATCATAGTGCATTTCATATCAAGAACATTTGGTATTCTAGATCGCATTATCCAAAGCACATAAAAGCACAAAAATATGTTAGAAACATTTGCACAATCATAAGCATTTGCAATCATCAAATCCAACCATCATAGGCATATACCGTCCAAACATATAGTATCCATTAGACATACATTGTAATAGAAGCATGTAGATCATAAGAATAAAAACACACACATCACATCATCACATCATCTGCAAGAAAAAGTCATATAGATCAAAGGCATATCATATAGCTCATCGAAATCAAAGTAGCTGCATGTATAAACATATCTACTATCATATCATCATGCATATGTGTAGCCACATGTTGATCCAAAGGAAAATCAATGATGCAAGTCAAAGCCAATCATTAGTGAAACAATAAAATGTCCAAAGTACCTGGATATCATATCAATAATAATGTCCATCAAATCAAGCAACATCAGTATCAAGGAAATAAATGAACATCAATAATCAATAAGATCACTAGAGCATCATATCAGAACATCAATGAGTATCATATCAATGGGATCAAAGTACAACAATGTATCATATCGAGAGGCCATCAACATACAATGATGTGTGTATATATCAATAAAGTACATTAGGGTACAAAATACAACCTCTATGACTACAGTCAAGGGGCAGGATCAACATGACCACCTCCAGAACCTATCGGCCTAGAGCTCGAGCTACTTGCACCTGTGCTGCTACTAGGGGCATCCCTCCTAGGTTCCATGACCCCCTTACCGCCTCTATATCTGTGAGATCCACCCCGTTGAGAACTGGTTGCATAGCTAGGAGCCCGCTGAGCTGCCGACAATGACACAAAGTACAAGTCCCTGTAATAGGTGGCCCACTCAGATTGATAGACAAGAGTCCATATAGTCTCACCTGTGTGGTTGCCTACTATAGAGTCTGAACCATCTCCTCGACTCAGCCTCGACATCCCTGTAATAGGTGGCCCACTCAGATTGATAGACAAGAGTCCATATAGTCTCACCTGTGTGGTGACCTGTAGACCCTGTTATACCGTATCTCTCTGAACTCGAGTGGTATCCCGCTCTAATGACTCTGTCACCATCCATCTCTGTAGCTATGTCACCTACGCCTGAGCCTGTGTGAGCTGACCCTGTAGCCTCTACAGAAAGGCCTGTAATCCAACAATTTGCACCTATTGCTGATGCGGGGGCACTCTAATTTGTAAACCCTATGGCTACGAAGGCTAGGGATCCTGAACACTGACTTGTCGAGAGGCAGGAGGAGGCATATCAATTCTCCTCTGTCGAGAAAGTGGTTGAACATCCTCCTCCACCTCCATCCTGTCCAATCCAATCAACCCTCCTCCTCCACCAACCTCCTTAGACTCGGTCTCCTCATCAGAAGAATCATCAGTCTCCCCCTCAGATCCATCATCACCTGACCTCTCCCTAGCCTCCACCGCAACAACATCCTCAGCCCACACTGGCCCTCCTCGTCCCAATTGCTGCCTCCATCCCCCTCCTCTCCCCCTCACACCTCGCCCAACACCCCACCCATCTCCTTCCTCATCTAATCCTCCACCCCTACCACCACCTACTCGGTGGTCGTGACCAATCACACCACCTCTCCCATCCCTCCTACCTCTCCCTCATCCTCACTTGCCGCGTCGACAATCTCCCCCTTGACCCTGATCATCATCGTCATCATCAACCTCCTCTAGTGCAGGAATAGGCTCTCCTGGCCCTGTCAGTCATGAGAACCTATGTCATAAAATATTGGGTGTACTCATCTATCATACCCGCAACAACCACGTCCACTAGTAGGTTCCATACATAAAAGGGCAAGGAGTAGAACTTAGCCCGGGCTATCACAAATTCTAGTGACCCCCAATATGTCCTCTCTTTGTGTACCCTAGCATACACATTCATCCCTTGCGACATAGGCTGCACACGACCAAACTGCCAATATACTCGAGGAAGAATAAACCGCTCTACCACATAGGGGGTGCTACCCAACAAAAATCTGCTAAAAAACAAATAGGAAACCTCAAATCCATCCTTGGGCCAAGGCTCACATAGTCGATACGACCTCCACACCACTATATCCATATCATCTGATGCCCGCCTCCAATACTCTAATTTCCTGAGCATCAACTGGGAAGCGACCTGGTTGTACATCATCACATACGATGCCCTTGCTGGCCTGAATCTCTCTCAAAGTGGATGAGTCATTGCTATATGCCCCCATGCCCAAATCTGCAGAAGGGTGCACCCGAAAGCTAAACTGGATGCATCGTCATAAACAACCTGGTGGAGCTCATGATATACGTGCGCAAGCAAAGATATCCCCCAAGCATATTGTGTGTGTAGCTACAACATCTATCATAGAACTTGGCCCCATCCAACTGATAACCCATGAGAGCTTCTGTCAGGAATCAGGAAGCTACCAATCAAGCCAACTGATACTGAAGGGAGTGGGGCATAGCTATCCACCATATCCTGCCAAGCCATTGAATAACCTGCAATATATGGATTGTCAAACACCTCACGCAACGCATCGGTCCTGCCAACCTCCTCCACATCATACGCATCCATCTCTCCTACAATCGGAATCTGAAGAATCCAATAGACGTCCTCGGGTGTCACTGTAATCTCACCTGTTGGTAAATGGAAGGTGTTGTGCTCGTTGTGCCACCTCTCGGTCAACGCGATGAGTAGTGCCCTATTCTTTTGATAGGACAACATGTGCAACAAATGAATGAGACCACAAGCCTCTATAACTACCAAATCATCAGCAGTCAATTGATCTCTCATCACAAAAGTCTTCGAGTATTTCTCCTGAAGCATGAGAACTCCTCGCTGGATCTATATCAACAAAAAAGGTATTATATCGGTTTTATCTATCCTAAGCAATCAAGCAATAAAGAAAGCAACAACATAGGCATCTATCAAGTGACTACAACCACGACATCACACAAGGACTATCCTAACCACCAATCGAGTATCACATCGAAAACCAATCAATAAGTCTCATAACGCAAACAAGTCTCATATCGAAACGCAACATCATATCGCAAACAAACCCACATCAAAATCAAGTTTCATATCAATCAAACAAGTATCATATCGAAGATCAATCAATCTATCAAGACCCATATCGAAAGACCAAGTTCCATATTGACAAGAGAACCATATCAAAATTAGGACCCATATCGACAAGAACCATATCGAAATCAAGACCCATATCAATAAGAGACCTCTATCGAATCGAGACCCATATCGACAATTTGAGACCCATATTGACAACTTGACTCATATCAAACTGAGACCCATATCGATAATTTGAAACCCATAATGACTTTGACCCATATCGAAAATTAACCCATATCGACAAAGGACCCATATCAACCTTGCAACATATCGCCTTAGACCAAACTTGACCCATATCGATAAAAGAACCATATCAAATGACTCATAATTGACAACAAATCAACAAAAATGACACAAACTGACACATCGAAAAGGTGTAGAAACTCATAATGAACCTAAAAATCAAATTGCACATGTCAATTTTTATGCAAAAATAAAAAAATAGCGCACTATGTCAAATGCGCTAAAACAATCATCATATGTGCAATTTCATATGCGCTACAATAAACTTCATATGCGCTAATATCCTAATCAAATGTGCTAAGAAAAAATTCATATGCGCTACGACAAAAATCAAATGCGCAAAAATAAAATTCGAATGCACGAAAAGAAAAATCATATGCGCTAAAAAAAAATTCAAAAAATAAAAACACAAAAAAAGCCCTAGAAAAATTCAAAAATCTTGCGAAATCTACCAAAATCAACTAAAATCTAAGTTAAAAATTCACAAGAAGGGTTAAAAATCAAACTTACCTGTTGGTTCCCAAAATGGACGATGGGTTTACACTGCTTACAGGGTAGAGATCAAGCCGATTTCCTCCAAATATCTATAGAGAGCCACCTCCAACTATCAATATTTGTCAGGCTTGGACCAACAATAACAAGGACTGGAAGTCCTTCTGCGCTTTAGGCTCTACAGAACCAGGGAGGGTGATCCCTTGAGTAAGATATCCTACTCTCTGCAAAGATACTTAGAAACTTATTGAAAACAAAGCAGATTATCTCATTATAAGACTCAACAGAAAGGGAGAATGCTCAAGGATGAAAAATCTTTTAGTGATCTTCAACCTTAAACTAGAGTATGAGAGAGGGGGAGGCTACTTTCAGAAAATACATAAATCTTACCAAATGATTGTTCTGATATTCATAAGATTCACTTTGAGAGATCATAAAGAAGATAAAACTAGAAACTGATAACCTAATGCGATTTGCTAGCGAAAACCAATGCTTTATTCATCTAGGTTATAAAGTCTATGAAAAGTGTTACTGCAAATCTG
This sequence comes from Cryptomeria japonica, assembly GCF_030272615.1. Classification (NCBI taxonomy): domain Eukaryota; kingdom Viridiplantae; phylum Streptophyta; class Pinopsida; order Cupressales; family Cupressaceae; genus Cryptomeria; species Cryptomeria japonica. The sequence goes on along the minus strand of NC_081412.1, from coordinate 125,245,677 downwards.
ATAAAATTTCATCTAATAGCTAGTCTAGCCTAAAATAATAATGCCTTACAATATTGCTCTGCTTATATAATCCTTTATTTGATTTGCTTATCAAATCCTATGGCGAGCCTTATTTCCTCTGTAATATCATTCAAGAATTTTAATTAACCCCTTGGACTAAAGCATTGAATAGAAGAATACATACATCATAACAATGCAATAAACAAAGAAAACCCTTGATCCCATTTGTTTAAAAGAAGATAAAATCGCACACAGGAGAGTAAAGATTGGGAAAATATATTTGTATTAATATCAAAGCTATCTTTTATCAGATGATAGCCAACAAATTCAAATATAGAATGACCCACTTGAAAAAGGGGAACCCACAACTGTTCTATTACTTTCTTGCTCTGCAAAATAACATTACAGTCCTTGAATTCCCTAACTAATAGCCTTGAATTCCCTTTTATAGAAAACATGGGAGCGACAAGATTTAGGACATGAGCCACTTGTCAATAAAACCGAGCCTTAGAGGTTGCACACGATTATGTTACAAATCACTCCTTGTCTACATGTTGGCGCCCATGATGAGGTGGAACCAAAATTCCCAACTAATTTTTGGTAGGAGCAAAACCGTTTGAGCCATGTTGTTGTCGCCTTGATACCTTCGGATGGAATGTGAGATGTTGCATTTTTTTAGAGCATTTCCCTTCGTTAGAAAGGGAAATAGGACCCCAAAAAGAGGTAAAGTCACCCCTCAAGCTAGAGGAGGAACTCAACCTTCATGCCTAGGAACAGAGGCAGTGGGAGGGGGAGTCAGAGGGTAAAAATAATATGCTGGGGAGGGGTCACAACTTCCATGCAGCTACATGGACGGATTGCTACTGCTCCCTACCCAAACATGTTCCTTTTTCATTCCTCTGTGAGCTCTGTCTCAAAACCCTCTACCACCCAGAGATCGAGTAGACACAGAGGCTATGCCATGCATGAACTTTCTTCATAAGAAAGGCTTTCATGCCCCCTCTGGAAATCCTCCCCACTTTCACATCCCCTATGGCAATAGACATACTCACACATGAGAGAAAAAATCCATTCGGTATCACAAAGTATATTGCAACTCCATCTACAAGCTTGCTCAAACATCATTTCTTCAGCAGGAAGAAAAAATGCATTTAGAAAATGAAAAGGCCTCATACTCTTCCACCAATTCGGTCACCACCTTGCTATATTTATAATTGAACAATACTTCATCAAGTAGTGCATGTTCTTAAAACATCATCACTCTAGTATTTTCAATTTGGTTTGCTAGCTATGGACACTAGAATTCACGCATATCACATCTACTGCATTTTTCTATCAAGGTTCATCTGATGCGAGTGATTTTATTATGATCTTATTCTTTTTTTCAGTGTACAATCTCTTGTTATAGGATCTCTATCAATAGACAAATATCTGAATTCATCAGAGATCTCATGATTCATCACACTTGAAATGGAAGCTTATCCAAATCCTTTCACATCTCTGAGCTATCATCTTTGACTGTCAAATCAATCCCGAATCGACCAGTCTGAATCCCATTCATTCTTGCCTTTTCCCATGAGCTACAACCAGTGCCTCCAAAATCCTTCTAAACTTTTGATTTGAAACTCAGCCATAGATCTCATCCAACTTGGCATATCGAATGGTCCTTTCTCATCAACTTAGCACTTTGATTTTCCAATTGTACTTGTGGACCCACAAGATCCTGACTGAACAATGCCATATCATCCTTCGACCAAGTTCCATCAGCAACATCTCCGCAGGTCTTCCTGATCAGCTTGGGACACGTGGCATCATCTTGTAATAGCGTGGTTCGTAATCTCCATGCAACTTTCATCACGGGAATACGAAGGCCATCCGATCTGTTCAATCTTTACCGCTTTGCATACTGCCCTTCAACTCCTCCAGGACTTAAAAGTCGAGCACCTTTTACCTCAGGATAAAAGGTCTCCATTCGTTCTGAGCACGTGCAAATTGATGGAACTATTAGTAGATCGACCTTTACATCCTGCAAACCGGTGTCACAATGCTTTCGACTGGTTACACTACTAACCCTACCGGTTTTTGCCGATAACACGTGGCACAATCTCACGGTGCCACAATCATTAAAATCCTCACATCTTTGATCGCGGGGAAGCGGTAGTTGTTGGATCCATCCTTCCTTTAACAAACGGTTGGGGTATTCAGGACTTTTCAGACTTAGGAAAATACAAATGCAGGCATAAATATTTTAAAAGGGGATCAGTAATAGGAAAGTTATGCAATTGACTTAGGGAAATATTATTTCACAAACAAGACTTAGGGAAATATTATTTCACAAACAAGTTGATCAATATTTTTCTTAGGGAATAAGATGGCCCTGCTCATGGAAAGGGTACCCTCGGTTTTAAGTGGGAAAAAGTAAAAGCAAAATATATCACTTCTAGGGTTTTCTTTGCAAAATCTAAGAAGTTTTGATAAACCCTAAACCCTAGACCTTGAATCATTCTTAGAGGATACAAGTAAAAACCTGAAAATCAATGTTTTGGGCTTAAATTTGAAAATTTCCTGCAATCAATTTTCAGGGCTATCAAAAATTCAAAAATCTTGCGAAATCTACCAAAATCGACTAAAATCTAAGTTAAAAATTCACAAGAAGGGTTAGAAAACCAAACTTACTGGTGGGCCATACTCCACTGGCCTCTCAAATCACCGAATTCGCTCAAATTGATGAAGATGGTAGGGGGTGCCATTTCTCCTCTTCACTCCAGAGCTCCAATTCTCAAATGACAAGTGTGCAAATGAGGTGGAAATGGGCCCTTGGTGGCTTATATAGCCCATGCTGACGCAAACGACTGTGATGCCTTGGTGGACATGTGGGGCATCTACGCGCTATCCCCACATAGTCCTAACCCCATTTTTACATATCATTTCTAATAAAATCTATCGGGTGATAAATTTTAAAAATCCAAAAAATTCAAAAAAAAAAAATTCAATTTTTTAAATTTTTTTTACAAGAATAAAAAATTTTAAAAATCGAAAATCTAAAAATTCAAAAATCATCGTGCTTCACGTTTCTCCCTCGAAAACCACAATTTTTCTCAATTTATTGCTCGAGGGGGCATATCATCATATCAAATCTCCATATCAGTTTCATATCAGCTCCGTATTGACCAATCAAATCACATTAGCGTATCATATCAAAATCATTTTTTCATATCCAAGGAATTATATCGACAATTTTGGCGACAACATCATATCGAAAATGTTTGATGAAAAATTTAGTGTTTTTCTTTGAATCGACATGTGGTCGCACATCACTTCAAAGAGGGGCAAAATGTAGACACCTAAAAGTCGCATAACGAATTAAGTGAATCTTATTCATTTAATTATCCCTAATTCTTCCAATTAATTAAATTAAGATTTAATTAATATCCCTATTCTTCTAATTGACCTTTTAATCAAATTAAAGATTTGATTAAATCTCCTTCTTCTAGCCTAACCTATTAATTAAACTAAGGTTTGACAAAGTACCCTTAGCCATTTGATTAAATAAATCTTATTTATTTGATTAAAATCCCTTTTCCCCCTTTTGATTAAATTCACATTTAATTGAAAATCCCCTTTGAAAATAAATAAATCATTAATTATTTGTGAATAGTTCCCCCACTTTCAAAATCCTACAAATGCAAGTAGCATCCCTTTTGACTAAATTAGATCATTTTAATTTAACTAAAAATACCTATTTTCCCTCACCCACTTGCATTCTCCTACATCTCCCACTTGCATCCTAATTCCTTCTAGAAACCCTCTAATCCACCTTAATCATGCCCGAATCTTCTAATCATGTCCTTTCTCTAAATTTGGGGGAGTCACTTCTCCAAATTTGGAAGAAAGTCTTCCAAATGCATTTAAGACTTTATCTATCTCGACAAGTTAACTTGTTGAGTCTTCCAAACATGTAAGGCTCTTACATAAACCATTACCGATTTTCCTCTTTGGGCAAGTTAGCCTCCAAAGTCTTCAAAAGGCATTTAATGTCTCTTACAATCCCACCCCCCTTAGCGATGATGGTTGTCCCTTTAACCATTTTCCCATGTTGCACAAGAGTTTATCTCTTGGGTAGTAGCATACCTCCCTCTTTAATGACATTATCCAATGATGTCACTCCTTGAGGTTATCCCTAATTGCTTGCTTAGCATCTAATGCTTGTTTAAGCATCCTCTCAAGCCCTCTCAAGGTGATATTTGTCAACTTGGGATTGGATTGAGTCTCTCCCATGGATTATAACTTTCAATCCTATCCCTTGTTGAGATTACTCAATCTCAACCATCCATTTCTCTATTTTGCCTATAAATAGAGCCCATTCCTTCTTCAAAAGAGAACAATCTTGTGCATCCAAATTATAGTCAATTTGCAGGTTAAGGAGCTCATTTTTCCATCTTCAAGCATCCAAGCATTATCATCAAGCATCAAGCATCCATCTCATAGCATTTAGATTCATTTTAGTTCATCTTTCAGCTTAATTTCATGTCTTTTCTAGCATTGTATACCCACATAGCTTAATTAAATCATCTTAATCTTCAATTTGGAATTAACATAGCTTCATCTTATCTTCATCATCTTGATCATATCTAGTTTTGCATCTTGCATCCTTAGTTTTCATATAATCATCTTAGCATTTCACTAGGATCTTAGTTGCATCCATTTTGATCCTAGAATCATTCTCACAAATCTTGTTCTCTAGGTTGTCATCCAAGAGATCAAGTGCTCTTCTAAGTGAGGGCCACCTTGAATCTTAAGGATCTTTAGAGATAGAGGAACCTGGGTTGTGCTTAGAGTTAATTTTTTCAAGCTAACTTCTTGGTTTTGAATTTTGATTTCTAACCTCTAACATAATGTTTCATGTGTATGTTTGAGATGTTTTCTCCTCTTGCAGGCTAAGACCACATTTATGGCATACAATATATACTTAGTTGCAACTTTTCGCATGGCAGCACAGGATCTTGAGTTTGTGATGGTAGTGGCAAAGCATTTTGATCCTGAAAGCAGAAGCATGAAAGATGAATCTGGAAAGCAATTAATCAGTCTTGATGAAGAGTTCTTTGATTCAGTGTTCAAATGCTTGAGAATTGAGAGATATTCAGATATCACTATGTAGTCAATTGTAGCCTGCTTTGACAAGAATTCTAACAAGTGTAAGTGTAACATTAATGACCATTGGCTTAAAACTCCAAGGCCAACTATTGCCAGATGCTTGGAAACTCTTCCCAAGTGCGACTTCATTGAAGAAGTCAATGACTTGATAAATATTTTGAGTAGAGTTAAAGAACTTCCCACTTCCAATACTTTCTACAAGTGGATGTATCAATACATCCATGTGATCAGAGAGAATAAAGAGATTATCTTTTGGAGAAAGTAAATCAGTGATGCCATCTTTGAGTAGCTCGCCAAGGTTCCTACTATTCTTAAGTTCTATATGACTTCTTACTTGGTGTACGCTGCAACTTCAATGAGACACTTTCCTCGCTTAACTACTAATGATAACAAAAGGCAAGTTGAGGTACATGAATACTATACCTAGTTGGTCTTGAAAGAAAGTTATAGTCATTTATGAAGAGTCAATGATTCCCTTTTTGGTTATTATATGGTCACGATGGATAAAAATTGATATAATAAGAGGGTGTCTGATCACACATGGGAAATATTTAATCGATATGGATGCTTGTTTCTTCAGTTTCCAACTTTTACCTATATTAGGGTTGGATATTTCAATAGTGAGCCCTTCATGCTCCCTAGATATCCTTCTGACAAGATTGTGCTGATGGAGCTTGCTCGTCAGATGAATGTAGTACATGAGTCCCAATCTGATTCTCATAAGTCAGGTTTGAAATTCTCTATCTCTATTGGGAGATATTATATCAATTCTATTTTCAAGGCTAGAGCCATGGAGGATGAGATGATAAGAGTCACTATGAGATTCTTCAAAGTCAGGAATGATTTTGACTATAGGGGTATGAGAAAGAAACTGAATAAGGCCTACATGCATGTTCATCGGATCGAAGATGTTTGGGCTGATTGTAGATCCGAGCATGCTATAAGGAAACTTGATTATTGTCGCTTAACAGTTGAGCAAATTGAGAACTTTGGTATTGCTGATGTTCTTGATGATCTGGAAGAGGATGGTGATATCTTGGATCCTTTATATGAAAAGAACAAGGTTTGTTCTACTCCCTTACCTCTTATTCAATGATTGCAAAAGGAGTGTATTTCTATTAGAGCATGTTTTCAGAGTATTCTCACAAATACTAATATTTGGTTATCTTTGCATGGTGTTCCCCTAAAACCTTTCTCTGTTATTTCTGATGATGACACTACTAGCCCAATGGGAAAGAGATCTAAGATAAGAGCCAAGAACAAACAGGATATTGTGGTTCCAACTAAAGATCCTAAATTGAAATTCACAGTTGGATCCAAGAAAGGTAAATCTCAAGGATAGCCTTCAAGTTCTAATGTTTAGGAGATATCAAAATTGGATGCACCAAATGATTAGGAGGAGGGTGAACTTCCTGATGAAGAGTTAGTTAATGAATAAGAGGGTGATTAGGAACAAGATGAGTTGAATGTAGAAGAGTTTCCACAAGCAAATGAACCTTTACTCTAGGTATCTTCTCCCGCATCTACATTACAAGTTCCTATCTCTACTTTTGATCCCGTGCCTTCGATATTTGCAAATGTTATTTCATCAAGTATTATTCATGTATCTTCCATAAGTGCCAGTGAGTCATCCCTAGACACACCCCATGATAATATTGAGAATGTTTTTTCGGCTTTTCCCATGTTGTCTAGAGTGTCTACATCTATATTAGATGATTTTGATAAGTTTATCAATGAACTGACTCCTAGGTCAAATGAATCTTCATTAGAAAATCCCACCAATGTGATCACCATAGCCTCTCCTTTTGTGACTACAACTGTTTAGGATTCTATCAATCCTTCCTAGGATGTGGTAGTTAGTGGGGAAGACGATTCTGCCTTGCCACCTTGGTTGTTTTCTAATGCCTCGAAAAGGAAGAAGCAAGTTGTTTCCCCTGAAGATTTTGATTTCAGTTAACTTGTTCTTGTCAATTCCAAAACTACCAAGAAGGCTAAGACTCTGTCAAGAGTTAAGATCGATAAGATTAAGAACAAATATGCTGAGGTTGCTAGTCCTCCCCAAGGTGAAATTATTGGTCAAGTACATGATACTGATTATACTATTCAGAGTTTTGAGTTGGGAAAACAAACTCATGATTCTGCTTCAGGAGATGCAATATCGGCTTTGGAAGCTCTTGTTGCTAGATATGATTAAGAAAAGGTTAAGAAAGATCAACTCAAAGAAAGGATTGAGCAACTCACTTGGATCTTGATCAAGGTAAATAAGTCTTCTGAGACTGTTGAACTAATAACTTCTTCCTTGGATGAGTAGGTTGTTGAAAGAGCTGAGCAAGCAACATCTAGTAGTAGAGCTGTGGCATAATGGATGGATCATATTTTGAGTCAAGGCACACGACTCATAGGTTCAACTAGTACCATCATCAATAACCTTGATACCGTCAGGACAGAGATAGATAACACTATAGAGGTCTTTTCCCAGGAGCTTGAAGCACAAGAAAGAGACTTTGAGGCTTGGTTGAAATTTCAAGATTATGATCCTGATGCACTCATACAGAATAATGTTATTCCTTCACGATGCATGTATGTGGAGCAGTGAGAAGCCTTAGAACACAAAATGAACATTCTTGAGCGTCTAGTCAAGTATATGAGGAAGAATTTAAAGGAATGTGTTGACAAGAAGGAAGGGATTGTTACAAAGGTTTCAAAAATCCCATGTGTGTTCCTTGATCAGGATGGGAAAGTGCTACCAATAGATGGGATCATTAAAGAATTTAGTTTACTTGTAACTACTTAAGTTGACAGAGAGGATTTCTCTTTGTCCTCTATTGATAAATTGGTTGATCTTCAATTTGTCTTGGATTTCTTAGATACTATTATGAGGAAGCATAAGAAATGTTGTACTGATTTAAAGGATTCCATCACTAGAGTCAAGATCATCACCAGTAATACACAGGGACCTAATGGAATTTAGTTGAAGCATGCTTTTCATAAGTTTGAGGAATTTCAAAAGAAGAATTCTACCTAAGGAAAGTGACACTTAGTAATTTTCATGATTCTCCAGTGGCTTTTTGTTTTATCTTGCGACACTTCAAGTATCTTTTTGTAATTGCTCTTGTACACCTGTTGAGTGCACAAGTCCTAAGTCAAATCGAACTCTTCTTTTGATGTATTCATAAAATTAGTTATATTTTCCTATTTTCATGATGCACCCCTCTTCTATATATATGAGGGTTTTTATCATAGTAAGGATCTTTTTCCATCTTTGTTTTATGAAACAAAACTCTGCCCAAGTGAAGAAAAAATTGAGACTTTGTGTTCTTTTTGTGAATTTACAATTTAATCAAGAAGGATTGAAGCTTGGCATTCAAACTTTGTTTTGAATTCAATATTTGCGTGATATTGATGTTCTTATGTCATTTAGTATCATATGCTCTCAATTGATTAAATTTGGTAAAAGATATTGAATAAATTTGGATTTTTACAAGTAGTCTTTGAGTTACTTTGAAGATTCAATAATTGGAATCTGGTTAAGATAATATTGTTTCAAGTCTTTGTGCTTTTGCAAATTATACCTCAAGTTAAATTTGAAAAGATAGAAAGTGAAGTCTTTGTGTTGTGCAGACTATCTAGTTAGAGTAGAATATCTTTCAATATATCTGTCAGTCTTTGAGCTAATGATATATTTGGGTTATAGTGGTTGATAGGAGTTATAACACATAAAGATAATCTTTGAGTTTTTAACTGTGTGAGTTCCCGTCCCTAGGTCATTTTCAAATTAGGAAAGTAACGGGAGACTTTCTTCTTTCATGGATACTTTACTTTCCAAAATAATTAGTTTAAGTATTACTGGAAGTTTTCAAGTTATTTAAATTAAGGGAAAAGTTTGTTCTTAAAATATAATTAGATGGAACTGGTTATGAAAAAAGAGAACTAAGTTGTTGTAGTACCTTTGATTAGTGTAAAGTTAGCAGGTAGAAGAAAGTAGAATAATTGCGGTAGAAATGGGGAACCTTTCCTTATAATTAAGAGGGAGTGTATCTTGCATTTTGAGGAATATTATCCTGAGTGCTATCATGGAAGACTCTTTTTGTAACCCTTTACAAGTTTACAAATTTTCCAGTCAATAAAGACAAAAGGAGTTATCGTCACATATTGAATTGTTAACCTAAGAAGAGAAAAGTAAAAACCATTGATGAAGTTGATTATTATGACTTCATGGTGTAGAAAAGGAAGATAATGAGAGCCAAACTAATGGACCTAATAGAGTTTGAATAAGGTATGGATTTACTAAGCAAGGAGATTACCATTTTTTACAAATACGATGATCCAAATCAGCTTGCAAGTGCCAACCCAATCAATCTGATTGGGAGACCAAGAAGCATTATTATTAGCTCTACATCTTCCTCATATCTACAAATAACAAATATGGTATCCATAAAAGACAAGTCAATGATATAAGCAATAAGTGTGTAGCATAAATAAATGTAGGCATTTGTATCCCAACTAACAACAATATTGTTTTCTTCTCCACCATATGTTGGAACATCATTGATGGTAGACATAGTGGGACAAATGCCTCAATTTGCTAGCAATAAAGATTAGGATGTCGCTATAGCTAAGATAATGAAAGAAAGAGAAAAAGGTAGACAAATTAATAAAGGAGTACCAAGAGAAAAATATGAAGGTTGCATCAACTTCACTCTAGCCATAGTCTCAATGGAAGAAGAAGAACAAGAGATATAATTTATTGATCCTAAGGCATAAGATAGTCTGCATAATGCAAAAGTGTCTAAGAAAATAGAAAAAGTTATTGAGTTGATAGTTGACATGTATAGTTAATAAAATAAGGTGAAGTTCTAGCTGTTAATATTTATTAGGACAAGGTGACATTAACCTTGCAATCCTATGACATTCAGATGCCTCCATGTTGCTTAGAAAGTGATCTCTTGGACATGTGAGAAAATTATTAAATATTTATACATTATGGCTAATTGTAATTATATTTTCAAGAGGTGAATATGAAAAGGTGATAAAGATAAATTAAAATGGATAAAATAATCTCTTTCCCACAACCATATTGATACATGAATGGTCATGCATAAGTCGTCCAAATCTGGGAAGAGAAAAGTTGTCCACTTAAGTATTTGAACAGATGTGGAGAGTCGCAAAGTAATTAGAATGTCAATAGTCTAAGTGGAATTGGATTTGGTGCCGAAGAAGGAATCACTTGAAGAGTTTTATTATTTCATTATGTCTATTGTCTATTCATTCCCCAAGGCGTTGTTTTTTCACAAGTGGGTTTGGCGCCTTATTTTGGGAAAACAATTGTAGTTTTTCCTCTCTCATTTGGCTATAAATTGGAGCCAAGGCATAGTTGTTTTATTGTAGTTTATTTAAGGTTTTCAATTAGTTTCAGGGTTAGCTGAAGAAGTGAAGTGTATTATTGTCATAGTCTCTCTTTTGAAGATTAACAATATACTTGCCCTTGTTCTTTGGTAGATTTTTTCTCAAAAGTGTTTCTCCACATAAATCTGGTGTCTCTTTTGGTATGGTTGATTTTTATTTATGTTGAATGGTGCAAAAAACATGTTTATTTTGATTTGGTAATATTTTCATATTTGTAATCACATAAGAAAGTTAATATTGCAAGATTTCATCACCTTGTTTCTCAACAATATTGAACAAGAGAAAGGATAGAAAACTAACACAGTCACTATTGAGTTTGTCAAAGACCAACCTCAAATTAATGATATTCCTTTTGAGATAGTGGAAGGCCAATATAATCATGACAAGGAAAGGATCCAAAAGTAGTAACCTTTATTGAATGAGGAACTATGCGTGGAAAATATAGAAACTCTTGTAATGGATACACCATTATGGTAATATAAACAAGATAGGGAAGAAAAATAGGCTCTCATACAAGAGGTTAAGGACAAAAATAGACCAATGAACCAAGAAATGCCCATTATATAAGAAGTTCCATGGATGAAGAAGCTGAAGCGGAACAAGAACTTCGACAAGAAGAGTAGATTGATGATGAAAATATAGTAGTCTTAGTTAATTATAAAAAACTCACAATTGAAGATAAGCAAGAAGTTGATCTACCTAGGTCATAGTTAGCAAAGGTAAAATAAATACCCCAAGGTCAAGAATCGATAGGGGATATAGCTAATTGGCGAACTAGACAACTACAACCACCAATGCAAATTCAACTAGTTCCTTTAGAATTTAAGAATCTAATGAATAACTAGACACTCCCAAGCCCAAAGGAAGTTCGATAAGATTAGATATGCTTTCAAAAGAGACATATATATGGAAAACAACATTAAGATTTCCACTCCTATGAGAGAAAAGAACAAGGATGAGGTTATTATAAAGGATTATTATATTACAACAAGACATCTTGAGCAAACTTCCAAAGAGAAAGATATAGTAGATATGAGAGAAGAAACATTGAAGTAACATTTTCTAGGTTGATGAAAGACAAGAAAAAGAATAAATAACTAAGAGAATAGATAACATAGTTAGATAAATTCATCAAAGGACTAACCCGGACTAAAAGAGTCATGATAGAGTTACCTCGTAATCTTGTTATCATATTGAAAGAATGGGTTGATTCCATGGACAACATAAAAAATAAGGCAAATGTGTTAGATAACTAGATTGATACTTTGAATAAGGATAAATGTTGGAATATATAAAGAATTTACACAATGGGAGAGATGTGCAAAGAATTTAAAGGAGAATTGTGAATACAAAATGACTCAAAATGATATGGAACTTAAAAGAATGATAGCCATCCAAAAACTAGATAATGGATGTTTGCTTAAACAAAAAATAGCCTTGGGTGAGGATATTCCAAGACTAAAGGAATGAGAATCACAATTGAGTACAGAGAAAGATGGAGTGAAAGAATGTCTAGATAAAATGGATTGTATATCCAACACAATGGAAGAACTTAAAGATAAGGGCATCACAATAATAGACACCCTCACTCAAGACTACACCAAAATGAATAACTTAAGTGTTGATGATTCAAATGCTAAAAAGTTTAAAGGTAATTTTGAGGAAATAATGAAGGGTCCTCTTACTCATATAGATAGGGACTTTATGAATGATTTAATTAGATTGAGGAATATCATTAATAAGTATTATAGAGAAAATAAGATTAAGAATACAAAGATTAAAAAAAAGGCAATTGAAATACATGCACATCAATAAGATAGTTCTATATATCATCCTACATAATATATTCCCGTTTCATAAGAACAAACATATAAGGATTGAAAAGGATTGGAGTATTGGGAAATGTTTCGAGACAAAGGCTAGTTTACCAACACTATCCCCAATTGAAGTTTACAAAGTCCTCATTACTACTGAAGGGTGCATAACACCTTCTTTATGAAATTGGTAAGGACAATGGAAGTGGATAAGGCAAAAAGAAATTCTGGTGAAGCTTAGGATACAACCAACTACTATGGAAGTTGGTACATTCAAATTTAAAATTTTGCATATACATTAGAGTGGAGGGATTATTGGTCATCCCTATATGCTAGCTAGGTATCCTGTCGATAAATTTGTGTGAACAAAATTTTCATTGAAAATAGTAAAATTCTACGAGGTATTCTATAATGTGCATAGAAAAGGCAATGTTAAGTTCCCATTCATATAGGAGTGTAAGTGTGTAATTCATTGAGAAATGCTAAGGAAGCATAGAATGACTTGTTGCCTTTACATTTAATTTGAATTGGAAAGGCCATCCTATAACCCATCAATGAGGGCACATAATTACATTAACAAGAAGATTATGCACCAACTGCATATTGAGGACTTTTGGACTGACTTTGTAGATGATCGGGTTCAAGTAAGAGAATGGACATACCAAAGATTCACTCTGGGGTAGATGAGGAAACTAGAATCACATAATGTCCCACTACAAATCAAGGAATATGATGAAAAAATTCTTAAAATAGTGCACAATTTACAAGGAATTGCAAATCGACCAATACAGGACCTCAACTAGGTAGAACTAGAGATAAATTCATTAAATGATATAATAAAACCAACCATTGATGGTAGCCAGGAATGAGTGGACAATTATGTTAGATCCTTAAAGACAAGGATTTTCCATCATCTATTCAACTATTGTTGAGAAGAGAAAATTGAAAACCATTGAAGAACCTACTTATGATGACTTCATGGTGTAGAAGTGGAAGATAATGGAAACTACACTAGTGGACCCGGTAGCATTAGAAGAACGTACTAAATTCCTAAGAAGGGAGATTATTGTTATTTCCCAATATGATGAACCAAATCATCTTGCAAGAGCCAAACCAATCAATATGATTGGGAGAGCAAGAAGCATCACTATTGGCTTTACATCTTCCTTGTCTCTACTAGTAGTAGAGATGGTATCAATTACAACCCATTAAATAGTACATGCAATAAGTGTGCATGACAAAATCAATATGACAATTTGTACCCCGATCGACAACAATATTGTTTGTTTCTCTTCCATTTGTTGGAATATTATTAATGGTAGACATAGCAAGACAAATGCCTCAATTAGTCAGTAGTGAAAAACATATGATGTGACTATAGCTAAGATACTAGAAGAAAGATAAAAGCTAAGAAAATTAATAAAGGAGTATCTGTTGGAAACAACAATTAAGGAAAACTGAGAGGGGGGGGTGAATAAGTTTTCATTGGATCTATAAAATTAACCACAAAATAGATCTGATAAACTACAACAATAACAAAGATAAGCAGATAAATAGCACAACACACAACACCAATATTTTGACGTGGAAAACCTGGTTAAGGGAAAAACCACGGTGGGAACCTACCCACAATAAGATGATACTCTACAGTAGTATGTGAAAATATTACAGTGGGGAATGCACATGCATTCAAGCACACTGCCTAGAGCTCACTGCTCAAAAGATAATGACCTGGGGAAGGCTACAAACCTTAGGGAAGTCTCATTGACTTACAACAAGATTCAGGCTACAATCCAGAAGAAATAAACTGAAAGAATAACATCTCCAAATGCTTGATTATAGTTCCGGTTAAGCACAATTGTTTCTCTGCAACACCAATCTCTGATCAATATAACACACTGAAAGATGAATCCTTATTCGCACATATACCACTCTCTGATAATGTAGACACAACCTCGACACCAAAATTACATGACAATATCACCTATTTATACAATTCATCAACCTTGACAACAAGGTCAACTAAACCCTCAACTCACAATTACAAAATTATAGGATATGATACAAAGATCTACCACCAGAATAATATAATGATTTACATGACATAACGTGGACCTAATTCAAATTCCCAAACACTCAACACCACCGGTAATCACGTCAAGATCAACCGCAACACGCTACACCACCAGGAAAATCGCATAACACGAAGAATATCACCGGTTCAACAAAATCACTAAAAACTCACAAAATGATCAATGCAAATCATCAAAACAAAAAGGAACTACTTAGGAAACACCAGGAATCACTTTAGAAACATCAGCAACAACTACACCAACACCACTTATCAAATCTTCATCGATCAACATCTGAACCTCAAGAATACTCAAACAACAACAATTATCACGAAGAAAAGATAACTTGCGAAGCACAAAATCATAAACCATCTGAAATGAAGATACACAAGACCATCCCAAACAATCTCCCAAAATCTCAGATCAAGATCTGATCACACCGAAACATACCAGAGGAAATACTGAACTCTGCAAAGCATTGATTAGAAAAAACAAATTGCAAAATCAGATCATCTGGTATGATCAATTAAGCTTCCCGGATCACAAAAACAATTAAAAAAGAATATAATGATACTATAAATACTCCATACACTAAACCATAATCCCAATGAACCAATTTGCAATCACCAGAGTAGGAATATGTCGACATCAATGACAACAACACATCCTAGCAACAACAATGTCTAACAGTATCAAGAACAAAAGATGAAGGCTACATCAAATACACCTCCACCCATAGTCTCTAAAAAAGAAGAAGAGAAAGAGGTAGACTTTATTGGTCTCGAGCCACCATATAGTTCACATAATGTAAAAGTGCCTAAGAATTTAGAAGATGTAGGAGTTGATTGGTGACTCCTCCATAGCCCTATAATCCTTGAAAGACTAAAGCACTTCCACAAGATAGAATGAAATGAATAGATTTCTAATAAGGATACATGAAATGATTAAATGAATATGAAATATACAATGAAAATTATTTCTCATAAAACAATGTGTGATGTGGTACAAACAACTAACATGACACAAACATTAAAGTCCTAATGCAAATATTAAATATCTGGGTAACTAAAACTAAATGAGGTGAACATGACCGCATTATAACTATCTTCTAGAATGCACATAGGACCTAAGTTAACTTAACATGTGAATGTGTCCCCTTACTATAAAAATACAAGGTACAATACCTTAACTTGGTACAAGACACACTAACACATTTGGGATCATTTTTTGACGAACTATCGTTGTAATTCCGACATATTATTGTCGTAGATCCGAAAAAATGGCGAAAAGATTTTTGTCGCTCAAATTTCATCGGGTTATTCGACAGACAGATGTTCATTGGAATTCTGATGCCTTCTTTGTTGGAAGTTGACACATAATGTGGCGGTCTTATTTGTTGGAATTCTAACAAAGTCACCAATCTTCCGATGAACCATGCATTGGGTTTTTCATCGGAATTCCGACAAAAAAGGGCATTATGCTCTGACAAGAATGGTGCACCTGCAATGAAATTTTTCATCATAGGTACAACATTCCCATCAGAGCATAGTGCCCTTTTTTGTTAGAATTCTAACAAGAAATGCAAGGAAGCTCCGACGGGTTTGGTGCACCTGCAACGAAATGTTTCGTCACAGGTACATCATTCTTGTCAAAACATAGTGTCCTTTTTTGTCATAATTTTGACAACAAATGCAAGGAATCTCCGACAAGAGTGTTATATTTCATCGTAGATACAACACTCTCATCGGGGCCTATGTTGGGCATGTTCGTCAAAATTCCGGTGAACATGCTATATTTAAAAAAAAAATTAAAAAAATTGCCATCAGGGAATATAAAGCATTGCAAATATGGAATATGATTTGATAAGATTTCTCAAATATTGAACTACCCCTATATAACTCCTTACCTCAATGACTAATTAACTATGGTAAACTATATATTCTAACAATATACAAAATCAACAATCCCATATATTCTAACAATATACAAACACAACCAAGAGAGACTATTTGGGTAATGAAGACCTTGATAAAGCATGGATATGAGAGTGAGATGCAGAGATTACAATCATAGCAACACACTAAGATTATAAATATCTCAAACCACAAAGTGACCTCTCATAGTCCATAAGTAAAGATGTTCATATTCAAGGATTGGATTAGAAAAAATTCTAGCAATTTAATGACAGAGAGTAGAAGCAGTTAACAACTTTACCCAAGTAAGGATTTGATCCAATTCCAAAAGGGCCAAAGGCAGTTACAATGATTTAGGGTTA
This sequence comes from Cryptomeria japonica, assembly GCF_030272615.1. NCBI lineage: Eukaryota > Viridiplantae > Streptophyta > Pinopsida > Cupressales > Cupressaceae > Cryptomeria > Cryptomeria japonica. The sequence goes on along the minus strand of NC_081412.1, from coordinate 125,228,956 downwards.
AAGGGGTATAAGGTTTAGATGAATGATAACATGATAGTATCGTAGCAACAATATGAATAAATCTTTGATAGTCCCAAAGTCTTATAGACCTACAATACACAGTCAAAATAGTAACATCATTTAAACAAAAGGACAATTCACAGTTATATAGACTATCAAGAGTATCGGTCACAATAAAATGCAGCCATTGCCACAAAATGTCAAAGATCAAGCTACATTGATAGTTTAAAGCCTCAACATAGAACAAAGATAAGCATTAAAGCAATTAAGAGGTGTATGAGCAACTATGGTAGTTAGGAAAGAAAAAACAAAAGACAATGTATAGCATCACATAATCCAGTCATATGATAAAGGCATTAGGGACAAATTTCAACGTCAATGAAGAAAATTCCTTATCAAGGGACAATGATATTCATAATATTGAAAGTAGTCACTAGGATGAAAAGGTGACCCTTGGAGTTACCAAATGAGTTGAACATCTAGTGAACATGATAGTTGAACATCTAGTGAACATGATAGTTGAACATCTCGTGAACATGATGGAACCAGTTCCTAAACAAGATAGACTGAAACCTAAGATTGAACCTAATATCACCTTTACCCAAAGTGGTAACTCAAAGCATACACCTGATGGACCAATATACATTACTGCTATAACTAATGACAAACCCACATGTAGGGTGCTTATTGATCCACTACGTATGGTTAATATGAATACAAAAAAATATCTTTTCACATATGCATTATATCGAGACAATTATGATAAATCCAAAGTCTTGATTAAGGTGCATGATGGTTTCACTTGTCCCACCATTGGTTCCATCACCCTCAATTTATAGTTGAATTTAAAAGCTTAGATTTTCCTTTTATCGTTATTTCTACCTTAGACCAATTTCATGTGAAGTCGGCTCATTTTTTAAGGCACTGCCCTATGTAGTCTATTAAAATGTTGAAGTTCTCAGTTCAAGGACAAGTGTAAACTATATTTCATAGTGGGTTCTAGCCCTTGTTTAGACAACTATTTGGTGTATTTGATGACTCCTAATTTCTAATATTTGATCTCAAAATTAGACAACTATTTGGTGTATTTGGTGACTGCCCTTTTAAAAAGTTAAATGAATATTTGCCTATGTAATCAACAATATGAATATAAACAACAAAATCTATTTTCTATAATCAGCAATATGAATATAAACAACAAAATCTTAATCAAGGACCTTACCTTTGATGGTCTCCAGTAAGTAACTTCTTGTGTTGTTGTTTGTGTTGGTTCTATTGGACCCTGTAATTAAAATTCAATACATATTATTCAATAAGATTAACAATGGAGCATAATGAAATATTGAAAAGTAAGTTACCTTATTGAGCTTCTCTTTGTTTCAATAATAGTTTAATATTCTCTACTTAACAGGGCCAACCACGTGAAGGTGGTAGCTCTTTTGGCCCTCCCCCCTTAACATCACTCTAAATTCCCCATTAACATATAACATTTTTTCATTCTTTCATTGATGTAGGAGCATCCCTGGTTCATAGCAATCTTGCATCAACCAAAAACATTTTCTTTTCTATTTGCAGTTTCAATTTTCCTTTATGTGTGTCCCATTTTTGGCACACTAGCTTCCTGTGGAGTTGGATTCTTCTTGAAGACTTGATCACCCTGCTTTCTTTCTAACTGCATCTCATTTGGATCACTTTCCGGCAAGATATCGGTACCAGTTTCCTTGACAGTTTCTTGTTACTGGATTGTTCCATTGTTACCAGTTGCTTGAGACCTATTTTAGTGATCTACTGGAACCCATTTCGATGCTTGCGAAGCCTTGGACATTGATCTCGATGTTTCTTGATGTGTGGCCAAGATTTTGTATTTCATCCTTTGGATTTTCTAGAGGCCAACCTCATTCATTTCTACATGTTAGGGTTTTGATCCTTTTGGGCTGACCTGATCCTTTGGATTGATATATATATATATATATATTCATGCTTTAGAAATCAATCAATCAACTCGGAGAATAAAGGAGAATCAGATAGATAGTGCTTAGAAGATAGATCTTTCGATTCAAGGTCCCGGTGAGACCTAATCTACCAGGCCGGTGTGTTGGTATGTTGTAACCCAGTTGTTACCAGTTGGATGTAATTAAATTTTCATGCAATAAAACAATCTGTTCTACATTTGCCTCCATCATATCTGTGTGTTTCCATTGTATTAACTCTTGCTGACCGGTTTGGACTGATCTCTTTGAGGTCCCTCCTCGCTGGTGACTGCTTCAAGTGGTATTAGAGTGAAGTTCATTTCGGAGGTTGTGTATCCTGAATCTTATTGTAGGGTGGCAGATTGTGTATTCGACCTGCAATTGCAGAGGACTAGCATGGTCGATGGCATGAAGAGGAACTAGGAATGGTGGAGCGCGTGGGAATGCAGACCCTGCTGTAATGGAGATGTTGTGAGGAATAGCAACCTGGTTAGAAGCCATGGAGACAACCCAGAGAAGAGGCCGACATGTTGAGGAAGTGAGCAAAGATGAAGGAGAAGAATCCCCGGTAGAAAAAGTAAACCTACTGTCAGTTGATCCGAAAGAGGAAAGGTTTTTAAGGGTTTTGAGTAGGGCGAACACTAAACCTCACTTTACCCCACCAGAATATGATGGGGAGTTAGATTAAGATGAATTGTTGGATTGGATCTCGGAGATGGAGAAATATTTTGACTTTGAAAACATAGCAAAAGAGAGGAAGGTGAAGTATGCCTATACCCGATTGAAGAGTATGCCTGTACCCGATTGAAGGGTCATGCATCTCTTTGGTGGGAGCACTTGAAAGTTGATAGGCAAAGAAGAGGTAAATAAAAGATTAAGACATGTGATAGGATGTTTGCTAAGTTAAAATCAAAGTTTGTCTCGACAAATTATCAAGTAGATCTATTCCGGAAGTTGCAGAATCCGAGACAGAAGGAATCTAGTGTGAAGGAGTACACCGAAACATATTACATGTTGAACATCAGATCCAGACATGTTGATGATGAAATTGAACAAATTTCAAGATATTTGAATGGATTGCGGATGTCTATACAAGATGAACTTAGTATGATCAAATTAGAGAGTGTTGAAGAAGCTTATCAGTATGCAATAAAGGCTGAAGAGAAATTGAATAAAAGGCATGAGCAGAGATAGAGAGGTAGAGGTGAAAGGTTTACCAGAGGAAGATTTCAAGGAGGAAGAGGATACATTGGAGGAAGAGGAACCGGTATGGATTAGAACAAGGACAAGGAAGTAAGCAAAGAAGGTAATTCATAGCAGAAGGATGATAGAAATTTCTACCGAAGGAGAGAACCAGAATGAGAGCTTTGGAAGACAAGACAAAAGGACATTCAGAGGAACCTATTTTAAATGTGGAGGAGAAGGACACCGTGCATTTAAATGTAAGAAGTCAGAGACTACCCGAAGAGTGACAGTGATGGAAGAGAACCCCACCGGATCAAACAATAAATCAGAAGATGGAGAACTATTGATGATGAGGACAACGTTGTGTCATACTGAAGAAGATAAAGAACCCTTATAGAGGCAAAGCAATAGCATATTTTAGTGAGAAATTGAATGATGCTCGGAAGAGATATTCAGTCTACGATCAAGAATTTTATGCCATAATTCAAGCCTTGAAGAAATGGAGACATTACTTGCTGCCTAAGGAGTTTGTGTTGTATACAGATCATCAAGCTTTGCAATATTTGAGCAGTCAGAGTAAGTTGAATCAGAGACATATGAGATGGGTAGAGTTCTTGCAGAGTTACACCTTTGTGTTGAAACATAGAAGTGGAAAATCTAACAAAGTTGACGATGCATTGAGTAGGAGAAGGAATTTCCTGACAGAGATAAGAGTGACAGTATTAGGTCTTAAGGATTTGAAGACCTTGTATGTTGAAGACCCGGATTTTGCAAAACCTTGGAAAGCCTATAAAGAATCGGTTATGGTTGATAGGAGCAAATGGTTGGATTACTTCATTCAAGATGGGATGTTATTTAAGGGAGTTCAGTTGTGCATACCTAAAAGTTCCATGAGAGAGAACCTGATAAAAGAGAAGCATAGTGGAGGTTTAGTTGGACACTTTGGCATGGATAAAATAGTTGCATTAGTAAGTGAGCAGTACTTTTGGCCCCAAATTCATAAGAATGTTAAGAGATATATGTAGAGTTGTAGAGTTTGTCAAGTTGCAAAAGGTAGTAGTCAGAATGTGGGATTGTATAAACCTTTGACAGTACCGGTAAGACCTTGGGAGGATATAAGTATGGATTTTGTACTTGGCTTACCTAAAACACCGAGGGGGAATGATTCTATATTTGTGGTAGTGGATAAATTTTCAAAGATGGCTCATTTCATACCTTGTAAGAAGACATCAGATGCATTACATATAGTAGACCTATTTTTCAAGGAAGTGGTAAGATTGCATGGATTACCTAAGAGCATAGTTTCAGATAGAGACACTAAGTTTGTTGGCTATTTTTGGGGAACACTTTGGAAGAAGATGAAGACAGATTTGAAGTTCAATTCTACTTTTCACCCACAGACTGATGGATAGACAGAAGTAGTTAACCAGAGTTTGGGAAACTTGTTGAGATGTTTAGTAGGAGATAAAACCAGAAGTTTGGATTTGATCCTTGCACAAGCAGAGTTTGCTTATAACAATTCAGTAAATAGAAGTACCGGACAAACACCTTTCAAGATTGTCACCGGAGTGCATCCTAAAGGTATAGCAGAATCGAGAGACATTAGCAGCGAAGACCGAAAGAGTTCAGAAGCAGAAGAATTTACAGATCACATGACAACATTACACATTCAGGTTAAACAACATTTGGAAGATATGAATAAAAATACAAGGAGAAGGCAGATGAGAAGAGGAGACATAAGGAATTTGAGGTTGGCAATGAAGTGATCGTCTATTTGAGAAAAGAGAGATTCTTGGTTAGAACGTATAATAAGTTGCAGATGAAGAAGTTTTGACCTTGTAAGATCTTGAGAAAGTTTAGTTCTGGAAATGCATATGAAGTGGAGCAACCAGATAGTCTAAGTATTTCACCTATATTAAACACTGTAGATCTTCATGAGTACCATGAACCGGAATTTAGTGAGGACAGTATTGCAGACTTGGAGAAACAATTTCCCTGGAAGGAACCAGATTAGATTGAAGAGATTTTGGATAGTAGGATTAGGCATAGTACCCAAAGTAGTCAGTACAAAGAATACCTTGTGAAGTGGAAGAACAGACTAGTGGAAGACTCATCTTGGATTTCTCAGGTAGAGGTAGACCGCCTTGGTTTTCCTCTGAGCCCAAAAAAGTGAGAGGCTCACTTTCTTTTAACCTCGGATGTCTGATGCAGGAGCATCCCCGGTTCATAGCAATCTTGCATCAACCAAAAATATTTTCTTTTATGTTTGTAGTTTTCCTTTCTGTGTGTCCTGGTTTTGGCACACCGGCTTCCTGTGGAGTTGGATTCTTCTTGAAGAATTGATCACCCTGCTTTCTTTCTAACTGTATCTCTTTTGGATCACTTTCTGACAAGATATCGTTATCGGTTTCCTTGACAGTTTCTTGTTACCGGATTGTTCCATTGTTACCGGTTTCTTGATACCTATTCTGGTGATCTACCGGAACCCATTCTGATGCTTGTGGAGCCTTGGATGTTGAACTCGATGTTTCTTGATGTGTGGCTGACCTTCTTCATTTCATCCTTTAGATTTTTCGGAGGTCGACCTCATTCATTTCTGCACGTTAGGGTTTCATCCTTTAGATTTTTCGGAGGTCGACCTCATTCATTTCTGCACGTTAGGGTTTCATCCTTTATATTTGTAATTATGCTTTATAAATCAATCAATCAACTCAGAGAATAAAGGAGAATCAAATAGATAGTGCTTAGAAGATAGATATTTTGATTCAAGGTCTCGATGAGACCTAATCTACTAGGCCGGTGTTCCAATATGTTGTAACCATTAGTTCTGCATTTGCCTCCATCATATCTATGTGTTTCCGTTGTGTTAACTCTTGCTGATCGGTTTGGACTGATCTCTTTGAGATCCCTCCTCATTGGCGACTGCTTCATTCATCCATTAATAAAACATAACATTCATTCATTATCACATAACATTCATTCACACATAACATTCATTAACACGTAACATTCATCAAAATTCATTGACACATATCATTTATTAACATTCATTAACACATAAAACTCATTCATTAACAAATAATACGATTACAATCATTTATTTTTTTAATTTTTTTTGAAGCTAAGTAAACACTAAGTGGAGCATCGTTTTCTTCATCATTTCCCCCCTCTTTAGTTATTGTGCCCTTTGCTCGTGATCTTAATGTATGCCTAGTCCTATACTCACGACGAGGACGCCTAGGCAAAGGGGGCTTCACTGCAATAACAAAGAATTGGGTTAATTTCATAAGATTTTTTATTATTGTTACAAGTATTTCATTAATTAAAAGAACATTACAGGGGTGCTATTTACCTGATGGGGCCACATCATCTTCTTGATCATTTTGTCTAGCCTCATCCTCAACAAACTGAACACCCTCTAAATCCTCTAGAATTGAAACACATGAAAGGTTATAGTAATCAATACACCAATTGCAATTAAATTCATTTAAAGGAATAAGAGTGGTCCTCTTTACCTGATGGGGGCACATCACGTTCCTTATGTTGTCTACCCTTATCATGCTCCACTTGTTCACCATGCTCTACATGCTCTAAAATGAAAACAAAAAAAGTTACATTAATTACTACACCAATTTCAATTAAAGATGTTTAATTGTATTAATAATTAAATTAAAAAATTTGTATAGCACATGAATACCCATAGTACCGAGATGCACACCACAACCTTCATCATGTGCATGTTGTGTTACATCCTTAGCAGGTTGCATTCCAATGCCATGCACATTATTATCATTGCTTGCTTATTTAAAACAAATATAGTCACTTTATGTTGGAAATTAACATCGAATATATTATTGCTCAAGTATTCAATTTTAAATAATTTTCATTTAGCTTATTTACCTGTGTGACAGATGCATCAAAATCTTGTGTTTGCCCACTCAATTCTCTTAGGCATTCAACCACGACACCATAGCCTTGCTGGAAGGCAATTTTCATGTCATCTTCTATGGGCGCTCTATTGAATTCAAAGCCCTGCATTTTTTATTAATATCATGAATTTTTCTTCTATTGTTTGATTAAAAAAATTTGCCTATAATTTATTATTTCAATGCAATATTTCATTTATTGGTACTTACAATTTGTGCGACAACTTTCTTATAACCACTAGAGCCAAGTTTGTGTTGCCCGTGCTTTTCTAGTCTTGCCTTAGTTGCCTTCGATGTGTCGAACAACCTATGAAAAGTTTGAAATATGTTAGATTATGTATACAGAGTAATTAGTACATACTTACATTGTTAATAGTATCACATACCTTCCTTCGCCTGGTGGTGTGTGTCCTTTTCTCTTTTTAGCTTTCTCCTTTCCATTTGAAACTAGGTCCTTCCACTCCCTCTCTGGAATCATGGGGGGGACGCTCGTAATTTCTATTCTTCTCTAAATGTGTCCTATATTGGTCCTTCACATACTTTAGATATGTGCCATCTTTCTGAAGGACCTTGGTTTTGTTGAATGTGTCATTTCTGAACAACACAACCAACGGTTTGAGTTCATCTTTTAATTATTGATTTTGGACATTCCACCATGTAAAAAATCATGGGATCATTAGTCCAAAATGAGTGATCAATAAGTAAATTACAATTGGACTATATATAATAATTATTTTAATGTACCTAGAACCTTCTTTATCTTTATGGGAAAAGAATCATCGGTCACCACAAATGTGATCGGCAACGTTCCCATAGTAGTAATATAGGAAGATCTAGGAAATGCTGCTAAAATATCACCACTAGTGGCCTTTGCATCCCCAAGTGCATGTCCTATTGCACAGGTCGGTGTAGTACTTGATGACTACATGTTGCATGTTTCCGACATTCCATTCGACAATATAGGTGTCGATGATGAGGTTGGATGAGGTGGTGAATGCACAGGAACATGGAAAACACCTAAAGATTAATACATTAAATATACAATACATTAAATATAAGAGCAACAACACCTTAATAGAAGGACAGGAACATGGTCATCACCTGAACTACCTAGAGTACCCTAATCATGGCCACCAGCTTCATGAGGATGCAAAAATTCATGTAGAAACAACACGTACATATTTTAGTCCATGACATAAAGAGTATAAAATATAAACCATGAATGAACTTATGCTATAATTAAATATTCGATGACTGCTTTCTTGCAAGTTTTGTGCTCTCTCTGTCAATTGTTTCACCCTCTCTTGTATCTCATAATTTTGAGGGAATATGAATAACAATTTAAGAATTTCTTTATTATTATTTTTTTGCTTCTTTCTTATCATTTTAGCAGGGTTTGTGGAATATGCAATGTCATCATCACACAATAGTGAGTCCACCTCTGTATCGATGTTCTCAGCTACTATAGGTACCTTTCCCCGAACATCCGTCTGTGAGAAGAATATTAGTAACATTATCAAAATTAATCCAAAACCCTAAAGAAAAGAACATAATAATATAACATTTTGCTTGCATCTACATCCCGGTCTGTGCTATGTGTCAGATCAATGTCGCACTATGACAAAAATTAAATATAAAAAAAATTACCGAAATGAAACCAATAGACTTACCAAAAAAACTTAATAATAAAATGGTATATTGGAGTCATTAATTGAAGGTTGGTTTAAATGGTATATATAAGTGTGTCGACTTGAATTTTATCATCAGAATACTACCTGCAGCATGTTAGTTTCACAAAATACAAAGGAAATGCTATAGGAAATCCAAACTCAACCAATGAAACTACATGAAATGAATATTAAAATAAAAACCATATTATTACCTTCATGATTTAAGTCTCATTGTGTCCTAACTCCACTATTCTTGGTTGCAGATGATTTGCTCTCAGACAAGCACTGATAGCTTCCAAGATGGCATATGAAGAATGGACTGATAACTGATAGTTAACTGATACTATGATATGCAATGCAAATGATTTAAAGCTAAATGATTATGCTAAATTGATAATTGCTTCAAGATAAAAACTCACAGATGCATAAGTTTTTGCTCAAATTGTTAACTTGAAGACTAACTCTTTCTCAACTCAAACTCCCACATTTATAGACTTTGAGAGGATAAGATGATGTGTCCTGGATCAACGGTCATGATCAGATCTGCAAATTTGGATGGCCGTGAGCAAAGGTGAAGGTTGAGAGAATTAATTGTGATTTATCCTTCAATTTAAATAATCTTTATTATTTAAATAAATTAATTCTTAATTTCTATCTCTAATAATCTAATCATTAACCCTCTTTTGAATATTAATTAAATATTTATTATTTAATTAATTATGATTTAATTCCTTTAATTTAAATAATCTTTATTATTTAATTAAATTCATTTCTAAATAATTAAATAGTTTCTTTAAATTATTTAATTAACCAATTAATTCCTCTAATTTCTAATTCCAATTTCCCAAATTTTAATTTCATTTCATTTAAGTAATTCTTCTAATTTCATTTAATTCTTCTATTTTCTTCTAATTTAAAATACATGTGCATGATTTCAAAGAACAAATTGAAAATCAAAGTCAAGTTCTAAATATATTCAAATAACAATTTGAATTTAAAATAAATTCAATATTTGAATTAAAATATCATGCAAAGATTAAATTGAGAATCAAAGTTAAAGTGCAAGCACATGCTAAATTAATTAATTCAATCAATTAATTAATTGATTCAATTATCTCTTCAATATCTATTTCTATCTTTTAGTTAGCTTTTTCTAAATAAAGCTCTCAATCAACTTTCGTTCAGTTAACTATCTCCTCCTCTTTATTTCCTCCAATCATTCTTTTTTATCTTTCAGTCAACTTTTTCTCAATCAGTTGACTCAATTAATCTATTCAATCTATTATGTTTCACCTCCAATTCAACAGTTCAACTATCAATCAACATCTAAGCTTGCCTGAGTTGCACCTCTTGATCAATCCGTTCCACATATCAATCAATTCTCTCCAATAATCTATAAATTGAGCATTCAATCTACAATTTCTCTGAATCACGAACTTTGAATCTTTATGTCATTTGCAGGTTGTCAGCACGATATCTGAGAGCCACCATATCACAAAGAGGAGAAGAGAAATGGAAGCTATACGCAGTCTTGGAATAGGGGGGATTGATTGATATTAATTATATTCTTGTTTCCTACTTTCTGTGTTATTTCATTGTTTGTTTGTTTGAATTCTAATTAGGATAGGAATTCGTGATTTTCCCTTTCATTCTTAGTTTACTTTACATTAGATGAATTTTTACATGTGACATTTTGGTGAACCCGACGTGAACAACAAGTAATTAACCTTCTCTATTTTCTGTGTGTAGGTCGTACAATTTTTTTATTTTTTTGCAAGTTTTGTATAGGTTCCAAAGTGGGTCTCATCATCACCCAATTACACTTATATCATCATGCAACCACATAGACAAGCTCACACAATCGAGCAGATTGGGTCACGTATTCGTGCGGAACCTATCACACAAAATCCCTTACAGGAACACGCAATCGCTTTGTCAGGATCACACATTCGTCAGGAATATTGTTGTTCTGTCTTTTTTTTTTTTTTTTTTTTTTCTGCTCTTTGTTCTGTCAAATTCCATATGAAATTAGGTAAATCTGAATACAGTTTATTTTTATTGCATGCTTAATTATGACATTTTATGGCACATAAGGTACAATTCAAAATTTTAGGTGCCAGGAGGACAAAGGATCAAAGAAGACAAGCCATAAGCTATCAACAAATCCTTAAGGTAGAAAAGAAGATACAAGATTTAGAGGATCAACCAACCATCAACAGATACAATAGCCTAGTTATCTTTTATAGAGTGAAATATGATTTTCTTAATATAGAATGGATGATGAGAGATCTTGCTAGGGCATCACAATCTATTTTGTAGGTTCCTGATCAAAATTATCTTTCTTTTTTATTTTTTTGTTGTGTCTGTCCGTGGATCACACAATCGCTCTATTAGGATCATGCAATTGCTCCATTAAGATCACACAATCCCTCTGTCAGAATTACGCAATCACTTTGTCAGAAATACACAATCGATCATATAGGATCACACAATCGATCAAGTATCATTACACATTCGTGTCTTTCTTAATTTAGCTTTCTATTTTCTGTGGGTTTTATTGGGTTACTGATTATCTGTCTACAACCTGTGGTGAATTTATAGAGGATCAAATTATTATTGAAACATAAACACTCATGGTCTCACACTTCAATTTTGGGTTTAAAATTAACAATCGTTAAAATTGACATGCATGTATCACACTTTAGTTTTGCGCTTAAAATAAACAATGGTTAAAATGGACATGCATGTATTACACTTCAGTTTTGGGCTTAAAATAAACAATGGTTAAAATTGACATGCATGCATTCACATTTCAATTTGGTGTTTTAAAATTGACATGCTTGCATTCACATTTCAATTTGGTGTTTTAAAATTGACATGCACATGCGTATCTAACACCTAAATTTGGGTTTTTAAAACGAACGTGAATCAGGTTGCTCAATAGATTAACTCACATTTCTTTTTTTTAAGGGAAAGAACTTTTATTGTGTTTGGGGTGGACCTACTATTGCATTAACTACCTTTCCACCCGCCTTTGGGGTCTTGGGAGAAAGGGAGGTGACAACAACGCCCAAATTTATTTTATTTCAAGTAGTGAGGGGTATCTTTGACTGGAGATTTTATCACCCCATAGAGGTACTTCAAATTGGGATGCTTTGGGGATATCATCTCTCCTAACGTACTCTCAAGTGAGTTTTTTGATCCGCTATATAAATATACTGGTCAGGTGGCTAGAGTGTTGAGTGAATTCGATGTATGTGGGGGCTTTCCCTGCATCGATAAGCTCAATTAAAGTCTTAAGTGGCTTGCTCTGAGAATCTATTGTTGGATTGAGAACCCTCAAAATTTTACAATAAGAACCAACTTAGTAGCCCAAATCCTACATTCAGTGATTCCGGGAGTGTGGATCGTACCCGATAGATTCCCTTCATGTACCTTGCATTATGAGACAAAAATCCCTTGGTGATAAGATCTTCGGATCTTCGGGGTAAGAGAGACTGGCATGCCCGAGAAGTGTGTGTCGTGGAGTGGAGCCAGTGTCGCCAGACTCTCTAGTTGTTCATCTTGTTTTGGTATTTTGTAAGGGCCTCATTTGAATGGTTTCCAATTTCTAGCCTAAGATTGTCTTCTGTGCTTTTATATGTATCATTGTGTCAGACCAGTATTGAGTCAGTATTGGGCAATTTCAGGCCCTACCCTACGTATCTCTGAATTCTTAGAGTTTGTTTGAAAATAAGTTCAGTCAGATATACCTACCTCCAAACAACTGTTCTCAGACTTGGAAAACAACAAAATTGTCCTACACACATAATTACTAGAAACAAAGTCCATCTTGAAACGTTAGACAATCCTGCAAACTCAATTTTTTTTTTACATACTTGTGACCATAGGCAGTCCTTGCATAGTCCTCATTTACATCCTTAGTCCTTGCACAGTCCTCATTTACATCCTTATTATCGTCCTTAGTCCTTGCATAAGTCCTTGCATAGTCCTCATTTATGTCCTTAGTCCTTGCATAGTCCTTATTTACGTCCTTATTATCGTCCTTAGTCCTTGCATAGTCCTCATTTAAATCCTTATTATTGTCCTTAGTCCTTGCATAGTCCTCATTTACGTCCTTATTATTGTCCTTAGTCCTTGCATATTTACGTCCTTAGTCCTTGCACAATCCTCATTTACGTCCTTAAAAGTTGCATAATCTCTATTTACGTCCTCATTATCCTCCTCATATACATCCTTAGATTAAGTCCTTGTCTAGACCTCATACATGTCTATCTTATTCCATCATCATTTGCATAATCATCCTAGAAAGTCATAGCATGTGTCTTTATGGGTCTCCCAGGTGATGGTTTTCTCCCCTTCGAGCAATCTAATCTAGTGCTAAACGACAGTCAACGAGAAATCATTGACGGTTTAGGTAACTTGGCCTGGCAATTGAAGAGATACACACGTCATTATATAGGAGTCGAGTATGAACTAAATATAGAGTATAAAATTGCCTGTAGAATTGATAGAGAAATTGAGGAAGAATGTCTAAGAGAAGAGCTTGAAAAACTTGCGTTACATGAATCTCAAAATACTCAACAAGTCTCATGTCAAATTCCTCAATAGAGAGTTTGGTGTTGTGTTGCATATTCTAAATTTAAGTCTAGAGTCTTGCATTAGTGTCGTCTTGCATTAGGTTCTAAACCATCCTTATATAGAAGTCTTAAATGCCCGTCATAAGGTCACAAAAGGCAAAAAGTAAAATGGACCCAAACATCGACTTGTCAGTAAATCCAACTTGGAACATGGACATATCAACTAGTCAACAGTTGAATTCTCTGATGAATACTAAGAGGGGGGGGGGTGAATTAGTATACCAAAAAATACTGAACTCAAACTCTTAAACAATTTAGCAGTTAACCGATATAACAGATTTACTAACAAACCAGTTAAGACAAATGCAAACCAAACAACAAATAAAGCATTCACCCACAAGAGCACAATCACCATAACACAAGATGTTTGACATGGAAACCCAAATGGGAAAAAACCACGGTGAGCAGAAAACTCACAAGTAACTATCTGCAGAATAGAAACCGGACCGGTTAAGGTCAGACCGGTTAAGGTCATACAATGTTCTTCACCAGAACAGATCCTGTTAGGATTCTAGATCTCTGTTAGGAGATAAGTCCTGTTAAAGACTACCTTGTGAGAGGATTTCAGATCCATAGTTGTGAACTACCTTGTTAGAGGATTTACAAAGGCTTTGCTAAGCCTGCCCGGTTAAGGGTTTCAGACTTGTCGAAGATGTGAGTAATCAACAAGTGAGTGATCTAGCTAATAGCACAGTATGCTTGGTTAGATCCTTGATAGCTCACTGTTAATGCATTTCAACATTACTTCAGTCTTCAATATCTCCACACTCTAATTATTCACATAGACCTTTCTCTTCTATGATCACACATACAAAAACCCTCAACAACTCATACATAAACCCTAGACATGATGTCCTTATAAAGGAGTCTGTTTTCATGTCGGTCCAATAGGATTGGATTACAAGTTCCTAGGTTCAGTGTATCTAGACACATTTGGTAACATGACACAAAATCACCGCCAAAATGTTGGTGAAAGATAACTCATCATAGAAATACCAATTGGTAACTCATCATAGTGTAATACTAGTTGGTAACTCATCACAGAGTAATACCGATTCATACATTTTACCAATTACCGGTTGTCAAAATGAAGACTGGGAAAAATGTTAACTACCACTTTGTTCCTTCATACTGCTTTGGATCCTCATACCGCTTGAGGTCTTCATACTGCTTGGGTCTTCATACCGCTTGGGTCTTCAGTCAATCTGAGACCGGTAAACATCTTTTGCAAAACACCGATAGTCTAAAGACTATAATACATAATACCGGTTGGAACAATTACCGGTTGAGCATAACTCATACATCAAGAAAGTGTACACAAAGCAAGTGTGTGTCCATCAATGACAATCACAACATCATCAAAAATGCCAACAATCTCCCCCTTTGGCATTGATGGCAACACTTAGGAAAATTTTGACATCTAAGTGTTTTACAACAAAAATTGCCATAATCAAAATTACTCCCCCTAAGCATATACACTATCTCTTTTGCAGAAATGACAATGTATACTACTTCCTTAAAAAAGATAACATGAAAGTATACATAACATTCACCAAAATTTTAAGTACTACTCCCCCTTTGCCAACAATGACAAAGCAATGAAGAATAACTCCTGTTTGTCATTATCATTAAAGGTGAGTAAATGTTTATGATAATAATGAGTGAAACTTATCAAAAACAGATTTAAAATCCTGCATAAAAGTCTTCATGGCTAATGACCATGACTCAATTAAGGAGGTAGCAACCTCACTTTCTGTCTGAATCTGAGAGATATGTTCTTCCATGGCATCAATTGTGCTCATCTCTTGAGTTACCGTTAAAGCTTCTAGATTGAGAAAGCACTTCTGAAAAATTTGCAGTTTGGGTAATAAAACCAGTTGAAGCTCCTACAAATCTCTTGTCCGGTTGCTAATCTCCAATTCTATCCTGGCAGACTGAAGCTGATATCGGTGAACAGTTTTCCAATATGTAGTGAAAGAATCATACGACGTCTTAAAGTTGCTTATGCATGCTTGCAAGTCAGATTGCAGTTTATCCTTTTGTGCAAGCACATCATCACAAAATAGATGGGGTTGGCTTATTTTTCTCAACAGTAGTTTTCCCTCATCCATAGCATCTCTTATATCCTTCTACCGTTTCTGAAGTTGAGACCGGAGCTCATTCAGTTTCTTCACTAAGGCAGTGTTTAGTGCCTTTTGATGCTTCTTCTGTGCATTAGCTTCAGCAACTTCTTCCAGGCATTGTACCTGGTCCTCTACAACTATACATAGAAGTTTTAGTTTGGCCAGAGAGGAATCGGTACCGGGGAGGTTGGTATCTGGAATCAAACTGGTAAGGGTGTCAATCGCAGTTTGAATGACATCCTGCTCCTTTTTCCTCCTCAATGTTTCCAGTCTTTCTTGTGCTAGCTTTATGCTTTGCAGCAACTCCGATTCATCTGCATATTTGAGGTCAATAGGATTGGTGATGTCAGCCGGTTTGGCTTGACCACCGGTTGCCTTTGGAGTCTCCGCTTGTTTGTTATTTTCTGCTTCCTTCTTCTCTTCCGCTCTTTTCTTTTCCTCTTCTTTCTCCCTTTTCTCCTCTTCATGCTTTTTCTTCTCTTCCTCCTTCTTTCTTTCTTCTTCTTTCCACTTCTCCTCTTCTTGTTTCTTCTTCTCCTCGTCTTTTCACTTCTCCTCTTCTTTCTTTTCCTCCTCTTCTTTCCTCCTCCTCTTCTTTCCTCTTCTCTTCATCTTGTTTCCTCTTCTCTTCATCTTGTTTCCTCTTCTCTTCCTCTTTCTTTTTCTCTTCCTCTTTCTCTGCT
Source organism: Cryptomeria japonica (assembly GCF_030272615.1). Lineage (NCBI taxonomy): Eukaryota > Viridiplantae > Streptophyta > Pinopsida > Cupressales > Cupressaceae > Cryptomeria > Cryptomeria japonica. Next base: position 125,212,759 of record NC_081412.1, on the reverse strand, counting down.
TTCTCTTTGTCAGCCTTTTCCTTGTCCAGCTTCTGCTTTTCTGCTTTTGCTTTATCCTATTTCTCCTTCTCTGTGTCCAGAGTGACATCTTCACCATCTAGTGCATCCACATCAATAGTGTCAACCTGTTTTGTAGCTTGTTCTCCTTCACCATTAAATACCTCATCCGGTTTGGCTAAGGATGGGTTAGGGTCTTGTTCGGCCTTCTTGTTGGCCTTAGACACTTGATGCAACTGGACAACAACTTTGGCATGCAGATGAGTGTCCTCTACTTCAGAGGTTCTGCCTTCTAGCAGCCCGAGTCTTCTTCTTCTCATGAAGAAGAGACCTTTATGCGTGTCCATTATCTCAAATAATTTAGAATTGGAAGCTTCAGGAAAGTACTGAGAAAATACTTTCTCCCTTATTTCCTGTTCTTTCTCTATGGCAATGCGCCATTTGTTGTCCAAAGAATTGTATAAAGAATCAGGTGTCATCGATCTAATTTCAGATGGCGAAAGGTCATTCATACACAGATATTTTATCATCTCCTATTCTACTTCTTCCTTCTCAGTATCAAAAAAATCATCAAAATATTCTTTCAAGTCATCAAGCACCTTTCTCTTAATATTATTTAAGGTCCTTTGACAATGTGTTAGAGGCTTGTAAGAAGAGATGTCTATATTTACTGGTGTTTTTGATGTAGGTGCAGTACCAGTAGACTTAGCCTTCTTGCTTGATTGCCTGGTTTTCTTCGGTTGCACTTCCGGTTCAGTATCCTCTGACTTCGGAGAGTTGTTCTTGGTCTTCCGCTTCCTTTCAAATACTTTAGCGGGTGCAACTTCTGGTTTCTTCTTGGTAGGTGACCGCTTGGTCACTTTTGGGCTGGCTGAGGTAACTGGTGCCGATACCGATGGCACTACCTTTCCCTTTTTCACTGAAGGTTCTTCAATTGGTGTTACCCTTTCCAAGTAGGTGTCGGTTCGCTTTTTATTTGCATTTAAAGGAGAGACAATCAAGGTAGAGGCATACCCATCCAACATGCCATACATTACTTCATACCCCATAGGTTCTACTTCTTCCTGTCTTGGTTCTACTGCATCCATTATGCATTCATCTACTTTTATGGTAAAGCAGATGTCCTCTTCACATTTCTTAACAATGTCTCCAGATATCCTCATGCTTTGGCTCATCTTCCGCTTGAATTATCAAAGTATTTATTCAAGACCTCAGGATATCCGGTTCCCACCGCTTGAAGACTTTCCCTAATTTGTTTGGTGACCGGTTGGTCAGCAGACCATTGAATATCACTGACTCCTGGGAAATAGCCTTGGAAGTAGAAAAATAGGCCAACCAAAAGTTGTCCAAATTTGAATCTTAAGGCATTGTCCTGTTTGATGGACTTCAAGTTTAATAGAAGTTGTTTATGCATACAGGTACATAGATCAAATGAGACATACTCCTTAATCATTCTATAGGCGACATTCACCGCAGCAGTAGAGACATAGTTTATTCTGCTGGCATAAAACGTCTGGTATCCAATCACCATGCAAGCATAATTGACCAAATCATCTTTGATGGTGTTGACGGCCATTCCCCATTGGTCGCTTAGAGAACCGACAAGCTTAGTCATTTCATTCTTGATGACCTTCCTTAGGGCTGACACCTCACCACTGTTGCAAAAACCGGTGATGACATGAATTGCTTTAGGTGTAATGTCATGTGTCCTCTCAAGATACATCTTGTCGCCATGCACTCTGCTCAGGATGATGCAGATGTGCTCTTCCGTGAACTCTTCAAGAAAGCAAACTGCATTGTGAAGTTTCTTCCTCTCTAGGATGTTGTATTCTGGTTTGATCTTCTTGTCATCCTCACAAAATAGACATAACTGGGAATGAATCACTAGGGATCCTAGGTCTTCTAATTTGCAGTTGATGTACCCTGAAATATCTCCTCCGACAATGACTCCGACAGGTATTTGGGACAGGGCATTATATTACATTTTTATTTGAATGAATTCAACTGACTCCATAGGTACACTAGAACTAGAGTGCGATGCAGAAGCCATGATTAACTGATAAACAAGAATTTTGAGAAATACCTTCAGAATTTCAAAATTTAGGGTTTGCTAATGCAGCTTCGCAACACACCACTTCGGTTGTTGGATTACCGCTTGGTGTTCTTCACTTGATTGATTGAAAATATCTCTGGATTCTTCTGCAAGATTTGAAATCTCTTTGAATCGCAAGTCGAATCGCCTTTTGTCGCTCTGCACTTGAAAAATTCTTCGCTCGAAAACTGATAAGTGAAAATGACATTGAAAAATCTCTTTTAAATAAATTATCACCTACCATAATAAATGCATCACCGTTAGGGCATAAACCCTAATTTTGCCTTTTACCACTTTTAGCCTTCTGCTGATTGATAGGTAACATATATCGGTTTGGGTCTTTACCGATATAAATTGGGGGTTTGAAACATTTCACCGATTTGCTCCCCCTAAGCTTTTCTGAAGCTCAGTTTGCCAGTTCAGATACTTCCTCACTAGGTGCAGAAACCGGTTCATCCTATGACACTTCTTCAGATTTCTTTTTCCAAGTTTTATTCATTCCCGCTTGAATGGTTTCAACATCAATCTTCCCTTCTGTAGTGACCGGTTTGTCATCCAATAGGTTCTTTCTTATTCTACAGGTTCTAGCAATGTGTCCCAGTTTGTTGCAATGATAGCATACCATTCCAGGTGTTATCCATGCTCCATTATTCATACTACCATTCTTTCTTCTGCATGTTGCAGTAGTGTGACTGCTACCATGGCAGACTAAACAAGTTGCTCTCCAACCATTTTCTGCTTGATAGCTACTTGACCGATGGTCATAGGTATTATACCGGTTAGGATTCCGGTTCACAGAGGGTTCCAGAACAACTCCTTGAGTTCTAGGAGGATATCTCCCGGTGTTGTACATAACAGACCTACATTCAAATTCTCTATGCACAAATTTGTTGCATGCATAACAGTTTCCATTGAATCCATTGGATCTAGGCTTATTATTTAGAAAATAAGGAAAATTATTGTAAGCCTTATTTCTACACACATTAGTAGTATGTCCTTCCTTGAGACAATTAAAGCAAACAAGTTTAAACTTTTTCTTACCTTTATCCTTTGATGTTGGTTGCTTCTTTGATGCTACATCTTTTGTTCTAGAGGTCTGACCTTCCTCATAACCAGAGAAACCAAGTCCAATGGTATTCTTTACTGGTTTTGCTGATTCAAGTTTTTGCTCTAGCTTAGCAGCACTTTGATTGAATTTGGCAAGTATCTCCTTTGACTCAGTGAGTTCTTTGGAAATAGCAGCATTGGATTCCTTCAAGGTTGCATTCTCAGAAATAGCCATGTTTAATTCACCTTGCATTTCTTCTTTTTCTACTTTACTCTCTTGGAGATGAGCAGTAAGGGCACTGATTTCTTGCTTCAACTTGGAGATCTCATGATCTTTTTCTTTTACCAGATCTTCAGCTTTCCTTCGGTTCTCAAGCTCTTGACACATTCTGATAGTGAGTCCTTCCAGTTCCCTTCTTAGGTTGGCATTAGATTCATTTAGTTTTTCAACTTCTTCCACTAGGGCCTCCATGTCTTCTTCATCAGAAGAACTATTTTCAGTAAGCTCCATCAGTTTCTCAGCATGCTCTCTTCTTTTTGCCAGAGAGGCTTTATATTTGACTTTGAGTTCATCATAGGCTTTCTCAGTCTGAGTGAGCTGATGAGTAAGTTCCCTCACAGTGTATTCCCCCATATCTCCTTCCAAGTGGTTAGACTTATGGAAAGGTTGACTCTGATACCAATTGATGAATACTAAGAGTGGGGGGGGGGGGGTGAATTAGTATACCAAAAAATACTGAACTCAAACTCTTAAACAATTTAGCAGTTAACCGGTATAATAGATTTACTAACAAACCGGTTAAGACAAATGCAAACCAAACAACAAATAAAGCATTCACCCACAAGAGAAAAATCACCATAACGCAAGATGTTTGACGTGGAAAACCAAATGGGAAAAACCATGGTGAGCAGAAAACTCACAAGTAACTATCTGCAGAATAAAAACCAGACCGGTTAAGGTCATACAATGTTCTTCACCAGAACAAATCCTGTTAGGAATCTAGATCTTTGTTAGGAGATAAGTCCTGTTAAAGACTACCTTGTGAGAGGATTTCAGATCCACAGTTGTGAACTAACCTTGTTAGAGGATTTACAAAGGCTTTGATAAGCCTGCCCGGTTAAGGGTTTCAGACTTGTCGAAGATGTGAGTAATCAACAAGTGAGTGATCTAGCTAATAGCACAATATGCTTGGTTAGATCCCTGATAGCTCACTGTTAATGCATTTCAGCATTACTTCAGTCTTCAATATATCCACACTCTAATTCTTCACACAAAACTTTCTCTTCTATGATCACACATACAAAAACCCTCAACAACTCATACATAAACCCTAGACATGATGCCCTTATAAAGGAGTCTGTTTTCATGTTGGTCGAATAAGATTGGATTACAAGTTCCTAGGTTAAGTGTATCTAGACACATTTGGTAACACGACACAAAATCACTGCCAAAGTGTCGGTGGAAGATAACTCATCATAGAAATACCAGTTGGTAACTCATCACAGTGTAATACCGGTTGGTAACTCATCACAGAGTAATACTGGTTCATACATTTTACCGATTACCGGTTGTCAAAATGAAGACTAGGAAAAATGTTAACTACCGCTTTGTTCCTTCATACCGTGTTGGATCCTCGAACCGCTTGGGTCTTCATACTGCTTGGGTCTCAGTCGATAAACATCTTCTGCATAACACCGATAGTCTAAAGATTATAATACATAATACTGGTTGAAACAATTACCGGTTGAGCATAACTCATACATCAAGAAAGTGTACACAAAGCAAGTGTGTGTCCATCAATGACAATCACAACATCATCAAAAATACCAACATTCTCAGGCAATGCCCACAATACATGAACCACAACAAAGTTTAACACACGAAGAGATTGAATCAACTCAACATGACCCACATGTCCTTAAGATCTTAGACACTCTTATACATAATGATAGGGACAAGTATCTCTCGTTGTTATTACAAAATGGGGCCGAATTACCTGAAGATTTTGATATCACAACAATATTACCACTTGGAAATACTCTAGGTCAAAATAGCAGTCAAATACCGCATATGACACAAACGCAAGTGATGACCTCAAGTTTTCCTCAGAACACATCAACATCATATATACAAACAAATGACATTTCAAACGCGAATTCTCAAACAAGAGCATCATCCTCAACAATAAATGTCAACGCACCAACATAGGCTATACCGATGATGTCAAGTGTCTTAGCACCTATTCAAACACAAGTTCCTCATACAAAAAGTGCAACCCAACCTCCGGTGTCCTATACTATAGGATCCACATACAATCATCATAATGCAAAGCTAGGTTCTGCTAATACAATGAATACAACTCAGTCAAACATGGGTTCACATATCACTTATTTCACAGTACCTAGTGGAACTCATAACACACAAAATTATAATTATGGTACCTTTCAACCTCCTAGTTATACTACCACAAATCCTTTTGTGGGAAATATACATGCACAAAGTGTGCCTCTGACTCAAAAGGAATATTCTGTCCCAACAAGTACAAAATCTACAACAACAGATGACAACTATGCAAACCGGTAATGATAAAAAGAGCTACACAATGCAGGACTTACATCCTTATCCTTTTGATCACACATTATACATGCCGCCTTTTCCACCGTATTTTGAAACACCAAAATTTGATAGATATCGAGGGAAAGGTGAACCTAGAGATCACATGAGAGAGTTTTTTACGACATGTATAGGGGTTGCAACTGAAGACACTTATCTAATGAAACCATTTCCTAAAAGTTTGGGAGGCTCAGCCTTGGAGTGGTTTTCACATTTACCACCAACTATCAGATCATGGGGTGAATTAGCTGAACACTTCATTGCTAACTTCTTGCATAACATTGAAACCCGAGTCACTTTGATGGACTTATGTGCTGCAAAATGATATGAGAATGAAACATTCACATCCTTCATACAAAGATGGAGAGCTATCTATAGGAAGTGCAAAACTATTATTCCAGAAACAAAGCAAGTTGACATGTTCACAAAAAACTTAATTCATAAAATCAAGTACCCGATACAAATGCAATGTTTGACCACATTTAAACAAATCACTGAAAAATCCCTAAAGTGTGAGAAAGGACTAGTAGAACAAGGTCTCATAAAATATGACAGTAACAACAACAACGATAAATCCAAATTTTGGTTGAAAAACAAAAATGTGACCAATGATGGTGTTATAGACATCCGTACAGTGAACAAAACTCAACCAATTTTGTCTTTACAAGGTCCAAGTCAATGATTTAGTCTGCACACAAAGAATAACATTGTATCGACAAATGTAAACGCTGTGCAAACTATGAACACAAAATTTCCAAGGGTAAATGCTCCAGGAAGGAATTACACACCTCTAGGGGAACCTATTGAATCCACGTTAAAATAATTGATACAAACAAAACATGATCTTTTTGCTAGAAGTAAGAGTATATGAACCAGGTCCTTTCAAACCTACATGGTGGAATGATAGTGATTTCTGTGATTATCATCGTACTAAAGGTCACAAAACTACAAGTTGCTATAAACTAAAAAACTTAGTCCAAGACATGATTGATCAAGGTGACATCACAATTGACACAAACAAAACGTCAGCAAACATGAATCATACCATCTTTAAGGATCCATTTGTCAAACGTGACAAAGGGAAGACATCTACATCAGGAACACAAGATAATACAACTGTAATGCCTGCCAAAATACCCTAAAGAAGCTAAACAATAATACACAAATGGAGATAATTTTTTTTCTTAATTAACATCTAATAACTACTAATGCAACATATAACATCTCCATCTATTTAAATTCATTAACCAATTAACCAATATGAACATACATCATTGCTCATTTCATCAAATAACGCAAGTGGAAATAACACAACATCAATAATCTTTCTCTAGGGTACTTTAACATCATTACTTAATTCATTTCCACAATAACATACTACACACACGATAGGTACATTTCACCTTCATTTATGCATCATATTCTAATTCTTTAACCATGAGATATGCAACCTACAACATTACTTATTCCTCATGATATGCATAATTTCCTTTCTACCAATGCATCTATATGAATCATTCCTATATACTAGATCCAATTAACATCTTCTAACATATTCACTTATTAATCTACGAATATTCCTCTTTCAAGTTTATTTAACATTCTAACTAGCCTCTAAACATTCCATGAAATAATACAACTAATCCATAAAGCAATTCCATTCTATTCCAACTATAATCCACTTATTTTCATGATTCATAAGATCACATCTCTAGAATAGTACAATTACTATATCCCTAAATTCCAATTTCCAACTACAATTCATCTTACAAATATAAGTACATTAAATACATTATGAGCATAGCTCTTTCTACTACAAGATTCCATCTACTATATACAAAAAAATTACATTACATACATTCCATATTATCCATTACATAAATCTGCTACAAGGTACATCCATAGTATATCATGAAGAAGAATCCACATCCACGCAAGCAGAATCCAAGAGAACATCCCAATGGCTAAAAAACACCAACCTCCCGACAATGTGGAACCAATGGAACCACCCCCCATGCTAGGAGATGACACAAGGTCCCAACACATACTCTAAACCTAAGCTGGCACCTATAACCAATGAGACTAACCACACATGGACTCTCAAGCAATAACTCACACAACAACAAGAATGAACTCCCAAAGGCATAAAACTCATCAAAACATAAATGCATCCAATAAGCATAATCATAAATCATAAAGGGAAACACATGTAGGAGTGGAGTGTCATCACATGCCATCCTCATAACATACTAACATAATAACACAAGGCACTAGCCTGATGGACATGTGGAGCCATCTCAACCTATGAGAGACTAAGGGAGATTAGCTTACCATATTCACGACCTTCTCATGCTTATCCTAAAACATCCTCCATAGGACTAAGTCATGAGGCACAATCACTTTATCATCTTATTAATTAGTCTAACTACCCAACCCATCAATTATTAGGTTATCACTTATTTACAAATCATGAAAATCTCCAATGTGCCCTGGTGGTCTAGACTTCATGCATCCTTACAAGGAACCTCATTCAAGCCTATCTCTCGTGACCCCGATCATCACAAGGAAGCCCACTCCTCCTAACATGGCCCAACAATAGATCACAAGAGGCTCTACCAACATAATTACATGAAAATAATACTCAATGCAGCCAACAACTTCCACACATACTCTTACAACATAAACAAGGCTACAACAATGTCAATATAGCAAAATGAGCCTCTTGGCTAGTAATAAACAAAAGCATATCAAGCCATCAAATAAAAGATAACATCACAACAAGGCCTACTCACTTGCTGGTCCAAAACAACATAGCAATCATCTCAATCATCCATGGCCTATCCACATGGAAGAGAGTCTAAAATTTTCACAATGCATAGAGAAACAAATATACTCAAAACCATCAAAATGCATCAAAACTGGTCAAACCCAAAACTGGGAAATATTAACAGACCTCAAATAAAGCCTCTGGTACAAAAATCAATTTGGGAAAATACCTCAAAATGACCAAAAAATGAGAAAATACAAAACACAGACATGTTAGTGCTTTTGCCCTCCGGGACAACGCTTTTGCCAAAAAGAACAATGCTTATGCGTTCCAGAATCGTGCATATGCATATTAAAATAGCGCTTATGTTTCTAGATTTACGCTTATGCTTTCTGTGACAACGCTTATGCTGCACAAATGTAATACAGAACAATGCTAATGCAATACAAAACAACGCTTTTGCATAATAAGACATTGGTTTTGCAGAAACAACGCTTTTGACAAAACTTACGAAAAACTTAGAAAACTTTCTAGTAAAATAATAAAATCCAGACTTTACAAAAGGGCTCGAAAAACATATGAAAAGAGACGCCCAGAAACAAGGAATACGTAGGTATAAACACAATAAAATATCTCAAACTATAGACCAAGATTTAGTCAAATATCTTCATGGCATAAAACATAGAGAACTTCTGCAAAACTCATAGAAAATCAAATGAAGACAGTCCCAAACAATCACAACTGAGGACTCACAGAGGGAAAACCAATCTACTCTCATACAAAAAAGGATTAACCAAGGATCTTCACAACCATTTTCACAGAGCCGTGAAATGCCATACATAGGAAAACCAAAAACATATTTTCCAGGAACTACATAAAACCCAAATAATATAAAGTTCCTCCCCAAATATTAACCTTCAACAATATTAAAAACTATAGAATAAATAATATTTCAACCCAGACCCAAAACATTGCAGACACAATGCATACACAAAGAAGCCATTGAAAACCAAAATGCAAAGTGAAGAACTCTAACCCGCAACTTTGAAGTAATGGATTGAAGCTGAAGAAGAGCTCCCACAAGCCAAACCAAATCCAGTCCAAGCTCTAGCCAAAACCAAGAGAGAAGAAAACCAGAACCAAGGAAGAAGCTTGATGGAAAAATTTCCAGAGATGAGCCAACCAACCCAAAAAACCTCACGGGAAAGAAAATAAAAAGCAACAATAATCCAAAAACCCTAGACTCAATCTCAACCAATCAAAATATTCCATTTTGGAGTATATTTTACCAACCCACCATATAATATAATTTATTCACCCATTTTGAATTTGACCAATGAGAGTGAAGGGTAGGTAAAGTAAATAAAATATACTTATCCAGCTAAGTGGGATTGTTTTATTTTTTTATTTAATTTAATGTGTTCATACACCCCACTTAGGAATAAAAGTCAAACTATTAAATAAATATAAGCTGTAAATAAATAATCCAAAAGCTAATAAAATAAATTAAAGAACCAAATAAATATCAAACCATAGAAGGTCAAATAAATAATTAAATAATCAAATACCATTAAAGATTAAATCACAAATATTAAATAAATATTAAACAACAATAAGGCTTATCAAATATTAAATAATCATAAAATCAATAAACGTTAATTATCAAATAAATATAAATATCAAATAATTAAATATTCAAAACTTATAAATTAAATACATTAAAATAAACTTTACCAAATATAAAATTACACATCAAGAGCCACATAATTACTCTAACAAAATCAAGTAAATCAACCAAACTCATAATACCAAAAGACCAAGCTCACTAACTGACATGGCGAATTAAGCCAAGACACTGACTACTCACGGTGAACAACTTAGACCTAGAGTATGTGTGGGGAACCCATGCCATCTTCGAACCACATAAGCCATTGGAACTAAAGACATGCTCAGACCTGTGAAGTCAGGTGGAGTCGATGTCTAGCACCTGCAAAACCCCGCAACCACAAAACTACAATACCACATATACATATACACATATAGAACAAGCAAGTGATAGAGAATCACGACGACACATCTCGCTCGCAATGAGTGATGTGGAATCGTCTCTATCACGAAGACAGTCAAACAATGGTCAAACACATCTCATAAACATCTCATCATATGTAATCATAAAGTAGGGTTAGCGTAATCATAATCATCATCAAAACCATGATAAATCTAATCTATCAATAATCCATCACATAGCGAGCATATAAAATCCATCGAGTACATATATCATCAAATCACATGATCAATCATGATAGTACCAACGTCCATATAGATAATCAAAATAGCATATGTCCAATAGTGTCTAACATCAATCATAAGTCACTGAAGCACATGAGTAATCATCATCCAAATCATCAAAATATAGTCTAGATAATTCTATCAAGCATAATATGAAAGTCAACTCTAGTCAAAATAAGTCAAATCAAGGGTGGACACTACAACAACTAACTACACAAAAGTCTCATACGACTACACTATTCATGTCATTAGCTCTGGAGATGTAGTAAATGATGATTCATAAGAAGCACTTGATAATGATGAGCAATATCAAGAGACTTACAACGATGATAACTAAATTTGCATGCTGTCAAAAGCACCAAAATATGATGAAGACAAGAATCTCTGTCTTATGGACTGGGGGCATGAAGAACCGTTTCATTCGGGATGGTTTGAAGATGAACTTATAGCACATATCATGGATGTCAGACTTGCACATGAGGACTATAGGGAAGCATATGACATAAACCTTGATAACACAACATATGTTACAAACAGTTCCTTCACAAGAGATGATATAGTGGCTACAGTCACGATAACTCCCAGAGACAGAAACTGCGTAGTAGTTACTCGCAAATCTAAAGTAACTTTACAAGGAGTACCATCAAACCCACCACCACTAGTAGGGACTTATAATATTGTTGAGCAACTCAAGAAAACCTCGGCATAGATATCACTCTTTGAACTGTTGCGTATATCACCAACTCATAAAGCTATTCTAGACAAAGCACTTCAAGATTCAGTAGTGGACAAAAATATAAATGAAAATGCCTTCCAATCCATGGTGGGGAATTTGGCACATGGTACCCGCATTGCATTCACAGAACAGTATATTCCTAGTGATAGACTTCTCCATAATGACCCGCTACATATAGAAGCTTACATACAAAAGAGAAGAATCAAAAGAGTACTTATAGATGGAGGAGTTGGTCTCAACATTTGTACATTAAAGCTGGTTAAGGCATTGGGATATTCTAAGATTCATATTGATTCTTCAAAGAGAATAAACATCAAAACATATGATGATGAAGCGCATCCCTCAAAAGGTATAGTTACACTACGGTGCAAATAGGACCTATAACAACATAGGTGACTTTCCAAGTGTTGGACAAAGAACTAGGGTACAACATGTTATTGGGTTGTCCATGGATTCACACCATGCAAGTTGTACCATCAACATTTCATCAATGTGTCAAATTCTCGTACAATGACATTGAAATCATCATAAAGGGTGATCCAAATCGATTCCAACACTGTAATCACTTAAACACAAGTGTAGTTAACCAGGTACCAATTAATCAAACAACACCACTCACTACACAAATGGAGTCATTAACAATCACAGAAACACATAAGAATGTGCCTACAACATCTTCTTTGCAGATAAAAGATATTGGTTGTGGAGAATAGGCTATTTCAAGTACCTCAAATGGAAAACAATTATCTTTGTCTCCTAGGTCTTTTGGGAAACCTCAAAATGCAATAATGAAACAAGACAAAGGAAAATAAATATTCAGATACTTAGATTCATGCTCTTTCATTAGGTGGGGAGATTTACAAGAAGAATATCTGAATGAAGATGTCAATCACTGGATATACAAAGAAGAAGATGACATGACAATACCCAGGTTACCTTTAGATCAATATGACAATGAATTCAAGATGCTATAAAAGCATGGGTATGATGGTACCACAGGCTTGGGATTACAAAAGAAAGGAAGATTAGAACCCGTTCTACCAAATGACAATCCAAAGAATCAAGGGTTAGGATATAAACATGTACTAAATATAATGGAAGCAAGACAACGTACATTGGATATATTGAATAGACCAAGGCTACCTTTAGAGTACATATCTCAAAGTCAGTTGTCAAAATGAATGTTTCCCTCTTCATCTCAAACAAGAAAGAAAGTACCAACATCGCCTAGTGCAAAATCAGATGGTGAAGATATGAGACAACTTCTACAAGAACCTAGCACTGAGTCACCCATCAATACAATATCTGACACATCCACACAAGCAAATATGGTAACAGACACATGCTTAGCACCAATAAATGAGCCTAATCCTTTGTTGTTGTCAATACTTTTGCCAAGGGAAGTAACTCAAGCTCCACCTAATGAATCAGACAAAGAAAGACTACAATGACTTATACCAGGTTTAAGAAGGGTAACTCTCATACAAAGGAGGCCTGCCGATCTACAACAAAATCAGATACAAGAACAAGAGGAGATAAGTGATACAACCTCAGAAGCTGAAACGTATATAGAAAGTAAGATAGATTCTCACGACTATGAATTTTTATCTAATGATGATTCTAGCCCACGAACAATTGACATGATAAGGTATCACAAATCGCTTATAGATGATGAAAATATACCAGGTCCCTCAAATAACCAGGTATGCATGTTATTAGAATCTGTTACACCAGAAGGGAGTAATGAATTACCCCTTGTACACTCACATTTGATTGATTGAGGATGAGAAGGAAAACCAACTCTAGATTGGTTTGAGAATGATGAATCTATTGCAGAATTCCTTGGTGTTAGAGAAGGATTTCTACAAGGTGTTCACAAGGCAGGATTTGTTGTAGACCTGGATAGAACAACATACTTTGGAGAGAAAAGTGCCTTTGTAATAGAAGATATGGATCAAAGTGACTGCAATGGAAAGAGTGAGTTATATAACCTCCCTATTGTAAAAGAGAATTCAACATTACTCATGGAAGAAACTGAAGAAGTAAATACAACAAAAGTATAAGTTGTACATAATATCCACTTAGCAAAATCATTGAACCAAGAAGAAAAGGACAAATTTATATAGTTTTTCAAACAATGTCCTATCAATTTCACTTGGTCCTATGCGGATATGCCAGGCTTAGATCTAGAATTGGTGTTACATCATTTACCCTTGCTACCAAGAATTAAACCATACAAACAAAAGCTAAGAAAGATGCATCCACAGATTGCATTACTGGTCAAAATAGAACTCCAAAAGTTGTTGGATGTGGGATTCATTTGATCTATTGACTATGCAGAATGGATATCCAACCTGGTATCTATTGCTAAGCCCACTAGGGGCATAAGAATTTGTACCGAATTTTGAGATCTAAACAAAGCGTGTCCTAAGGATGATTTCCCATTACCCAACATAGACATGATAGTTGACTTAACTGCTAGGAATGAAATGCTTTCATTAATGGATGGTTTCTCGGGATACAACCAGATCAGGATTGCACCAGAAGATCAACACAAGACGACATTTACCTATCCATGGGGAACATACTACTGGAACGTCATGCCGTTTGGTCTTAAGAATGCAGGAGAAACATATCAAAGGGCTATGACGACATTATTTCATGACATGATCCACAATATCATGGAAGATTATGTGGATGATCTAGTAGTTAAACCACAAACAAGAAAAGGTCACCTTGAAGTCCTTGCAAAGATATTTGATCGATTAGAGTAGTACAATGTCAGGCTAAACCCCCAAAAGTGTGTGTTTGGTGTAACAGAAGGAAATTTTTTAGGGTTTATTGTGCCTAACAGAGGAATTGAAGTAGATCCTACAAAGTTCAAATCAATCATGGATATGAAACCTCCATCAACACTTAAGCATTTAAGAGGGTTACAAGGAAGACTACAGTCCATAAGGAGATTCATAGCACAACTAGTAGATAAATGTCATCCATTCCAATATTTACTCAGAAAAGGAGTTACCTTCAAATAGACAAAACAATGCCAAGAAGCTTTCCAAGCTTTAAAAGATTATCTTCTAAAAACTCCAGTGTTAGTTCCACCTAGTCCAGGAAAATCCCTATTACTATATATATCAGCAAAAAACTCATCTTTAGGAGCCTTGTTGGCACATCATGATGATCAAGGAAAAGAAATAGAAAGCTACTATATAAATAGAACCTTAATTGGATATGAGCTTAATTACACTCCTATAGAGCGAGCATGTCTAGCAGTGATTTTTGCATCTTAAAAACTTAGACATTATATGCTGAGTCACAAAGTACAACTCATTGCACGCTTTGATCCACTCAAATATTTGTTAAGCAAAGCAACATTGACTGGAAGATTGGCTAAGTGGGTCATGATTTTAAGTGAGTTTGATATAGAATATGTGGATGGACAAAAAGGCAATCAAAGGGCAGATTATAGCAGATTAGTTCGCAGAGGCTCCCTTACAAGACAGTCACCCGCTACTAATAGACTTTCCTGATGAATCTGTGTTTACATTGACAACATCTATCATGTGGAAATTATAATTTGATGAGTCCTATACAAATCATGGGGCTGGAGCTGGAATTCTTTTCATCACCCCTCAAGGTGATTCTATCCCTAAGTCATTCAGAATAAATTTTCCCTGTACGAACAATATAGCTAAATATGAAGCTCTCATCATAGAACTTCGTACCACTGTACAGTGGAGGATAAAATAATTACAAGTCTACGATGACTCACAACTGATTGTAAATCAAGTCAATGATGACTACAACACAAAGGATGATAAACTGCTGCCTTATAAACAAATGGTAGAATATTAAAAAGAACATTTCAACAACATCACTTTTGAATAGATTCCAAGGATGCAAAATAAGGTAGTCGACGCCATGACTACAGTAGGGTCTCTACTAAATATGCCTAATAATGAAACTCAGTTTGAGTTTATTGTATAATAATTGATGATACCAACATATGAGATTCCCTCATCAGAATATGCATGTGCAATTGTGGGTCCAAAATCCTCGTGGTATAATGAGATATACACATACTTACATACTCAGTATATGTCTCCTGATTTGTCTAGAAATCAAAAGAAAACTCTTATTCATCAGGTGTCCAGACACACTATTATTGCTGACACATTGTATATAAAGGGCTTTGATGGAACCCTTCTCCGATGTCTTGATGAAAGAGAAAAACAAATTGCCCTAAAGGAGATACATGATGGAATTTGTGGGGTGCATCAAAGTGGCCCGCCACTATCAAAGAAATTGTTAAGACCATGATACTATTGGCCAACTATAGAAAAGGATGCAAATAAATATGTACAAAAATGTAAACAATATCAAATGCATGGAGACCTCATTCATGCACCGACACAAGATCTTCAACCTATTACATCACCATGGCTATTTTCACAACGGGGGTTAGATCTAGCTGGTAAAGTCAATCCTACTTCTTCCAATGGGCACAAATTCATCTTAACAACTACAAAGTATTTTACTAAATGGGTTGAGGCAATTCCCCTTACATACACCACTGGTAAGCAAATAACAAAGTTCATGCTTAATTATATGATTTGCCAGTACGAGATTCCAATGTGCACAATGACAGACAATGGACGTCCATTCAAAAATCAAGAAATGAGAGAATTGTGTGAAAAATTTCAAATACAACAGAGATTTACAACACCATATTATCCACAAAGCAATGGACAAGCAGAGGCAATAAACAAGACAATATTGAAGATCCTTAAGAAAGTTGTCACTGACACAAGACGAGACTGTCATCTCTAGTTGAATCCCGCTCTTTGGGCTTACAGAACAAGAGTACACACCCCTATAGGAGCAACACCATATTCCTTGGTCTATGGTACAGAAGCGATACTACCTATTGAAATAGAACTACCGTCTTTAAGAGTCTCCTTAAAAAACATCATATCAGAGGAAGACTATCAGGTTGCAAGATTACAAGAGCTGGAAACACTCGATGAAAAGAGGCAAACTACTTTCAATCACTTACAAGGTTACCAGAATAGATTGAGAAGGAGTTACAATAAATGAGTACGCCCAAGGAATTTTGAAGTGGGAGATCTAGTTCTCAAGGAGAACCAAAGGAACCTAGTGGAACAAGAAAAGCCAGGGAAGTTTGAACCTAAATGGCTAGGTCCTTTTATCATAACAAGGGTTATAGGAAATGGAGCATACCATTGGCTACCATGGAGGGAGATCCACTCCCTGACCCTATGAACAACATGCACCTTAAACGATATTATATCTAAGGGCTGGGTTAGTTTAGGTTTTATTTCCGCATTGCATATCATTTTTTTCAAAGAACTACATCACATATAGTTTCCTTTTCAAATCCATCGCATTCACAAAATTCTGTATTAGCATATAGAAGCATCAACAAAACAAGGCAACTGTCCAGGTTTATCATTTGTTTGCATTCAAGAGAAACAAGGGTCATCTCCTTTCTTAGATATTTAGACATGAAGTCTTTGAGGTCCTAAGGTCATTCATTTTCAATATCACCCTGTGATGATGCTTTACTTATGGTTGGGTAGTGATTTCACTATTTGAGACTTGTTAACCCAAAATCTATCAATTGATATATCTCAAACACATTAACAAATATCTAATTTATTCTAGATACCTATTTGATCATATGACTAGTGAAAAATCTAAAATTCTACTTCAGGGCCGCTGTAATTGTCACACCCAAGTAGGTTTCATTGCTTACAAGTCAAGGCAATAAAATAAAAAAGAGAAAATGCTATGCCAAATATCCATCACAAGGCAAAAGAGAAGTGATATATAACTGAAATATCACACATACACAGTGCGACAAAAAGATTGACTATGGGTACATGCGAGTAACTCCATCAGGGCTATGGACGCCTGCTGGCAATGGAGCAATATTTGAGAAATTACAGTCTATAACCTTGTCGGAGCTCTAAAATATTGCTGGTAGCGAGGCTGAATTTGGGATGCTTTTGAAGTTAGAATAATCCATGTAGCTAGTCATATAGGATGCTAAAGATCTTTAGTGAACACAAGAGCATGAATTAACTCATTTGCACACACATGGGAAAAAGAAGATCAAAGTTTCAAAAACCAATGGGGAAGTTTTCCGCGTCTCCATTTGTAAATCCTAGTCACTAAGTGTGTTAATTTGGATGTTCCAAGGGACCTTAAAGATCGATTGACTGCTTATCTATGAAATGTTTTGTACCTCCAATTCAATTGGTGTATTACGAAATGCTAAACAAACACACTCATCCTTGTTCGAATAATAAATGCATCTTCATCATGCATATTGCATTAACGTAGGTCATGTCAAAAATTCATTATCTCCGCATGCATTCTGCAGATCATTATGTCATACAGGTCTGCACATTGGGGGCATAGCTGAAAAAATCCTAAAAATTATATAATGTCTTGAAAAAATCAATCAAAAACATTCGTATATGATCTGCAAAATCCAAAAACATTGGTAAAACATCAAAATCCAATAAACATTCATATATAATCCACAAAATCCAAAAACATTCAGAAAAGGTCTTGAAGAAACTCAATAAAAAATGTCCATATAATGTCCTAAAAAACTCAATCAAAAACATCCAAATAATGTCCGGAAAAAATCAACCAAAAACATTCAAATATAATCCACAAAATCCAAAAAGAACAAAAAATCAATCAAAAAAAACTTTCAATAAAATGTCTCGCAAGAAACAAATACCCTACTAGATATCCAACAAATGCTTTGCATGAAGTTAATAAAGGATACGACTATCCAGTCAAACATCTGCAATCAATTGATCAAACTGTCTTATCAATCGTAACATATCCATATCAAGTGATCATTATCTTATCTTAAATAGAAGAGGATACACTCGAAATCAGATAGGCCAGTCTTAAATGGGGTCTGCAACTTTATGAGATTAGACATTATCAACTAGCACATCAAACAATCAAAACGAAGGCACAAGGTCAGTATAGCTGCTGAATTTTGGTTCGGGTCAGTCTTTATCTTTTATCATTTGGTGACAAATTGTGTTCCTATGCTACTCAAGGATGTCCACAAGTGACTAGAGGAGCCAGGATGGGCATTATCTTTTTCGTTGTTTGCTATTTGTGGTGTGAACCAATGAAGTTCTAGGGAAATAGTTCCAGTGGGTGTCTGTGTTGGTACGTTCATTTGACAAATATCTCATGCAAAATATCATGGATAGTTATGCTTGTAACTATCCCACATACCTCGACCCTTGGCATTATTCTCATAATGAAGGGTTCACTCCTTGTTTGCTACATATTTGTTTCTTCAGTGAGATATCTTTACATCTTGGTTCCTTATAACCTGATGTGCTAAGCTTCATTGTTCAATAATAAGGCTCAATGATGAATATATATTGCTCAATAAATAATGACACAGGTTCATGAATCATTCATTCTCATTTCATCTCATTTTCTTATTGCTAGTTTGCTGATTCTTTTCTCATCATCTCTTTCTAAATCATTTTATATCAACTAATTCTCATCTTTCATTCTATTTTCATTCTAAAGTTCATTCTCTCATATTCTATCTCAATATCATCTTCACATCACCTATCTCTATCTCTAATCAACTAACCATTCTTCCATCTTTCATCTCACATTCTTTTGTTTTTGAGAGATCATTTATGTCTTTAATGCGCAAACAATCTCTTGAGGGGGCATTACACCCTAAGTGTCGCTGGGGCATACTGGGGCAAATTTTTTTTCATTTTTTTGAAATAACGTCGTTCTGAATTTGTCTCAAAGAGGGGAAAATGTAGACACTTAAAATGTCTTGTTGATCATGTCCTAATTATTCCTCCAATTAGTTAAATTAATCTTATTCTTCTAATTTCATATTTCCTCATCATCTTACTAATTATTCCAATTTCAATTTTATCATCGTTTAATCATTTAAACCATTTTCTAATGTTAATTAAATATTTATTATTTAATTAATTGTGATTTATCCTTCAATTTAAATAATCTTTATTATTTAAATAAATTAATTCTTAATTTCTATTTCTAATCATCTAATCATTAACCCTCTTCTGAATAATAATTAAATATTTATTATTTAATTAATTGTGATTTAATTCCTTTAATTTAAATAATTAAATAGTTTCTTTAAATTATTTAATTAACTAATTAATTCCTCTAATTTCTAATTCGAAGTTCCCAAATTTTAATTTCATTTCATTTAAGTAATTCTTCTAATTTCATTTAATTCTTCTATTTTCTTCTAATTTAAAATACATGTGCATGATTTCAAAGAACAAATTGAAAATCAAAGTCAAGTTCTAAATATATTCAAATAACAATTTGAATTTAAAATAAATTCAATATTTGAATTAAAATATCATGCAAAGATTAAATTGAGAATCAAAGTTAAAGTGCAAGCACATGCTAAATTAATTAATTCAATCAATTAATTAATTGATTCAATTATCTCTTCAATATCTATTTCTATCTTTTAGTTAGCTTTTTCTAAATAAAGCTCTTAATCAACTTTCGATCAGTTAACTATCTCCTCCTCTTTATTTCCTCCAATCATTCTTTTTCATCTTTGAGTCAAGTTTTTCTCAATCAGTTGACTCAATTAACTATTCAATCTATTATGTTTCACCTCCAACTCAGCAGTTCAACTATCAATCAACATGTGAGCTCACCTGAGTTCCACCTCTTGATCAATCTGTTCCACCTATCAATCAATCCTCTCCAATAATCTATAAATTGAGCATTCAATCTCCAATTTCTCTGAATCACAAACTTCGAATCTTTGTGTCATTTGCAAGTTGCTAGCGCGATATCTAAGAGCCACCATACCACAAAGAGGAGAAGAGCAATGGAAGCTATACATAGTCTTGGAATAGGGGGATTGATTGATTTTAATTATATTCCTATTTCCTTCTTTTTGTGTTATTTCATTATCTGTTTGTTTGAATTCTAATTAGGATAGGGATTCGTGATTTTTCATTTCTAGTTTACTTTACATTAGATGAATTTTTACACGCGATAGTGGCTAATAAATTTTTTATTTATTTTAATTTTGTTGAACTAATTTAGCCACATGATGGATAAGTTGGCAAAGGAAAGATGAAGTGGAGATGGAAGGTGAGTTGGAAATGAATTAAATAATTTAGAAATTATTTAATATTTGAGACTATAGGATAGAAGAACAATCATTAAATATTAGATATTTAAATGATTAGAGGAATAATTAAATATTAGATATTTAATTAACTGATTAGAAGAATAATTAAATATTAGATATTTAATTAATTGATTAGAAGAAAAAGATAAATGAATTAATCAATAAAATATTTCAATTAAATTAATTAATAGAAAGACATGAAATGAATTAAATAAATTAATATTTTTAAATTAACTATTTAATAGAAGAATAATTATTAAATAAATATAAAATATTTATTTAATCGCTCATAGCAATTTTTATGTGTATACATTTTGCCCCTCTTTGAAATGATGTCGAGACAACATTGTTTCAAAGATTAAATCAAGTCTCGATAGTGTGCCTGATGGAGATAAAAATCCTGATTGTGTGCCCCCTCGGGAGATTGTTGAAAATTTTGGATTGAGCGATTGATCTCACGATAATTGAAAAGGTCGTTCAATTAAATTCATTTGTGAAAAATAAATAAAATTGCCCCATTCAAAAACATCAATTACCCTTCCAAATGGTAATTATAAAATTAACCAAAGTTAATTTTAATCTCATTTGCATCCTTGTCAGCTTGTGGAGTGAAAATAATTGTCTTGGTGAGGTGGCAAAATGGTGATTCCGTTCGAGAACCATTGATTTGAGAGATTTCGACGATATCAACGACCTCCTGACTATGGTTATCTGGTATGTACCTTATTCCAAGCTTGCTTTCATCTTTCCGTACTAATTTCCTTTCTTTTCGGTACGTTTTAGGTTGTTTTTGAATTTTCTGATTTTTGACTGTTCATGTTAGTGCTTTTGCTTTTTTGGTTTGTGCTTTTTCTTTGTATGTTAATGCTTTTGTTAAGTTAGCGCATATGAATGTTTGGTTACCATTTTTTCTCGGTATGTTAGCGTTTTTGTAGAATTCACGCTTTCGTTTTATGTGTTCACGCAAATGTGAAAAAGGTTAGCGCTTTTGATTGATATAGCGCTTTTGACTTACTGGTTAGTGCATTTGTTGAAAAGGTTAGCGCTTTTATTTGGCTTAGCACCTGTGTTTAATAGAATAGTGCTTTTGTTAAAAAGGTTAGCTCTTTTATTTTAAATGAATTTGTTTGATTTTGTTCATGTTAAAATTCATTTTGATGATTTGATTTAGGAATTTTGATGCACAAATGTGTTTGATAGGTAGTCAATTGATGTCTTGATTGATAGAAATTTTGATAATGTTGATTGATAGGATAACGATTGATTTGATTTGATTTGATTTGATTGCTAGATTGATAGATTAGCTTTAAGAAACTGATTTAATTTTTAATGAAGAGCATAACAGAGTTTGATTGAACTCATTGATTGATAGAAAACCATGATTGATAGTTTTGGGTTGATTTGATAGCTTGATTTGCTTCATTGAAAAGATTTATCAATTGTTGATGTGATAGATTAGTGATCTCTTTGATTTGATAGATAGATGATTGATGATTGATAGAGATAAAATTCTCTTGTTAAACCATTTGTTATACATGCCCGCGGATTACACCATTTGTTATACATGCCTGATATTACCCATAATAGGGCATTGCTGACTACCTTAGTAGAGAGATGGCATAGCAAGAATAACACTTTCCACCTTCCCACTGGTGAGATTAGCGTGACACTCAAAGATGTCTACAAGATTCTCCACATCCTCATGACTGGTGAGTTAGTCCAATATGATTTTCAGGATCGTAGAGGGATAGAGGGTTGCAGAGCCATATTTGGTGATGAGAGCATTTCCATAGTAGAGATCCGATGGGAGGATATGTGTTGGAATTATGGAGGATTGATTATGTGTTGCATTGATGTTTTTTCATTGATGTCAACACTAGCTGTCATGGTTGGTTACCGACACTAGTTGTTATCGACAGACAAGTTTTGATTACCGACAGAAGAGACTATCTGTTGGACACTTCCGTCATGTTTGGATCAATGGAGTATGTTTTATTTTATGTGTTACATGCTTCTGGTGCATGTTTTGGTCAATTGGTATTGACTTGGTGATCCGA
The DNA here is from genome assembly GCF_030272615.1 of Cryptomeria japonica. NCBI lineage: Eukaryota > Viridiplantae > Streptophyta > Pinopsida > Cupressales > Cupressaceae > Cryptomeria > Cryptomeria japonica. Next base: position 125,189,934 of record NC_081412.1, on the reverse strand, counting down.
TGCTATCATACACTCTTGTAAACCCATACCGACATTGGTTTAAGGTTTAACTGACATAGCTTTTATTGAGAATTCTTGATAGGATGCATAAGTGGTGCTGGTGTGGCTTTTAGATGGATTTCAGGATGCTAAAGATGTTCTTTGATCGTTCTTCAACTGCTTGAAGACATTGCTTTGGCCTGGTGGACCCAGAATAGGTCCGGTACCTATCTAGGTTATGGACCGGTACCATGTTAACGTGTACTCTACATGTTATCAGGATGTTTCGGGATGTTTTATGGACTGGTGGCCGACCTAATTGGTTTAGGCCTTAGGGTTGGTATAAATTGATGTAAAATCTCATTGTAGATCATGTGGAATATGTATCGTGGTCATGAAATGTAATATCATATGCGAAGGAGATTTGGTCGATCATAGGTGATTGAATTGAGTTTAAGGAAGAGGTCAAAGGCCTTCGATATTGAGCTTAACCGAGACTGTAATCAGGCATGGTAGATGCTATCTCTGGCAGTTCAATCTACTGGATTATTGTCCAATTATCTTGAGGTGGTTATAACCTCTCTGTAGTCAGTGAGACTCTTTTGTAATGAGCAGTACTCCATAGGCAGTGTGCCTTTCTGCATGTGCAAGCCCCTTATTGTATCACATACTTTCTGCAGAAGTATCATCTGATTGTGGGTAGGCTTCCCATCGTGGTTTTTTCCTTTCTGGGTTTTCCACGTACAAATCATGGTGTCATCTGGTATGGTTGCACTGTGTTGATTTTTTTTTTATTGTTAAGTTTCATTGCTTACCGGTATCTATTTCTGCCATTCCGGTACTTAATGTTTATATGCTCCAGTTTAAGGTTGTAAAGTGGATTAATTGATATAATCTGTTAACAACTGATTCACCCCCCCTCTTAGTTGTTCACCGGTTATCCTAACAATTGGTATCAAAGCCTTGGTCCTCTTTTGCAGAAGCTTAACCGCTTGAGGTAGATCCTATGGTAGCTAATACTTCTAATCCACCAACAACTATTTTCAGAAGAGAAATTCCTACGCTTGATGGAGCAAATTATGGGATATGGAAAATCCGAATGGAGACTCATATTAGATGTCTCAGCAAGGATATTTGGGAGATCACTGAGAAAAGATACACACCTTATGATCCAACATCTGGCAATCCTGCTCCTGCTGACCTAGACAAGAATAGTGAAAATGAATGCAGAGCTATAGAAGCCCTCTTGTGTGCACTGACTGATCAGCAAATCATGGGATTACCTGATAAGTCATCAGAAAAGGTTATGTGGGATAAATTGAAAACTTTGAATGAAGATGATCCTACTATGCTAAACTTGATGGTTACCGGGTAAGGTATGAAAACTTGAAGATGGAAGATAATGAAAGAATTGTTGTATTTATGGAAAGAGTAAATGAGATTATCATGGGAATTCAATGTTGTGGAGGATCTCTGAGTGAAGATGAAATAGTTTCCAAAGTCTTGAGAGCCCTTCCACCGACTTACAAGATGAAGGCAACTGCAATTAATGAGCTAAGAACAATGACAAACACTTCAATGAACATAGACATTCCGATTGGGAAATTATTTGCTTTTGAGCTTGAAGAATTTGGACCCTTTAGAGCTGCAAAATCTGAACCTGCTTTTCATGCATCGACATTTATCGGCATGAGTGATTGGAAAGCCTTATATGCAAAGGAATTGGAAGATATGAGGAAAGAGGATGACGAATTTGAGCAAGTTGAAGCCTTATAGCTAGAAGAGTACCTAAAGGACCGACATGAAGTAAGTATGAAGGAAAAGCACCTTTTAAATATTTTGCATGTAATTAGTCATTTTGCATCTAGATGTCCTGAAAGGAATGCAAGATTTGAAGAGAGAGTTAAGAAAACATTTAAGCCTAATCAGAACAAATATAGATTCAAGACAAGTAAACAATTCTACATAGAGGATGAGGAAGGAGTAAGTGATGACTCTGAGGATGAATCGACAATAGACTCTGCTACTGGATTCGACAATGGAAAGGAATGGGTGTTTTATGCTTTAAAGGAAGATAAACCCGCACGGGCTTGAGAGAATGAAGAAAAGGCCCTAGAAGAAAAAGTTGAAGACAAGGATGAATGGGTAATTGATAGTGGATGCTCACATCATATGACTGAAGATAAAAAAAATTATGTCCCTGGAAGAATACAATGGCGGTCAAGTTAGATTTGAAGATGATAAAGCATGTATGATCAAAGGTAGATGTATTAATTCTTTGGATGACAAGCATAACACCGATAATGTCTATTATGTAGAAGGTTTAAAGCATAATATTTTGAGTGTTGGTCAATTGGTAGACAAGAGTTTCCAACTTCAATTTAAAGATAGAAAATAAAAAATCATTAACAAGACTGGTTTAGAGATTGCAACCGGTATTCATACTGGAGGAAATATCTTTCACTTGAACAATGGTAATAAGACATGTTTTATTGCTCATATTGATGAGAGTTGGTTATGGCATAAGAGGTTGTGTCATGTTAATTTTGATTGTATTGTTAAGATGAGTTCAACAAAGGCAGTTAGAGATATACCTAAGACTATGAAGCCTCATAATCCGGTATGTAAGGAATGTCAATTGGGAAAGCATGTTAGAACTTATTTTAAGAGCATACATGATAAATCTAATTATGTACTTGATTTGATTCACATTGATTTATGTAGTCCAACAAGGAATAGAAGCTTTCAAGGTGATAGTATTTCATGTTGATAATTGACGACTATTCTAGAATGATGTGGGTGACTTTTCTTAGGGAGAAGTCTGAAGCTTTTGAGAAATTCAAGATCTTTAAAGCTAAGGTAGAAACAAAAACTAGATTAAAAATGAAATGTCTAAGATCAAATCAAGGAGGTGAGTTCACTTCTCAGGAATTTAACAGTTATTGTGAGACAAATGGAATTAGGAGACAATTATCTGCACCTAAGACTCCTCAGCAGAATGGAGTTGTGGAAAGAAAGAACAAAACCATTTTGGATGCAGTAAGAACTGATGATGGAAGCCAAATTGCCTCACACCTACTAGAGAGAAGCAGTGAGTACAACAGTCTACACATTCAACAGAGTTCACCTCAAAGGTGAAATCAGTAAGACCCCTTATGAACTATGGTTTGGACATACACCTACTGTTAAATATTTCAGATTTTTTGGAAGTAAATGTTATATCAAAGGGGATGATTCAATTGGAAAGTTTGATCCTAGATGTGATGAAGGGATATTTCTTGATTATTCAATTCAAAGCAAAGCATATAAATGTTATAACAAAAGATTGCACAAAATTGTGGAGAGCGCAAATGTGAAAGTGGATGAGAAATACATAAATCAATCTATATCCTATGACAGGGAACCGATAGTGGAAATGATCATAACTAAACTGATAATGCCTCAATCGGTACAAGACATTGAGACAGTTACTCCAGCACAATTAGAAAATTCAACTGTGACTGATGATCAGATCAGTGAACCTAAAGTCTAGAAGACACCAAGGTATGTAAGATTAAATCATTCTGAAGATCAAATCATTGGAGATAGGAACAAGGGAGTTATGACAAGAAGGAGACTTGCAAATGAAGAGGTATGTCTTATTTCTCAAATTGAACCAGCATTTGTTATTGAAGCTTGTAAAGATAAACATTGGTTAAAGGCTATGGAAGATGAATTAGATCAGATAGAGAAGAATGCGACTTGGACATTAGTTCCCTGACCTAAAAATAAGAATGTTATTGGAACTAAATGGGTGTTTAGGAATAAAATAAATGAGGATGGTCATGTTGTAAGAAACAAGGCTAGACTGGTTTGTAAAGGATATTTTCAAATGGAAGGAATTGATTATGGTGAAACATTTGCTCCTGCAGCTAGAATTGAAGCTTTTAGACTATTTCTTGCCTATGTAGCTTATAAGAACTATAAGGTCTATCAAATGGATGTCAAATGCACATTTTTTAAATTGTGAACTTGAGGAAGAGGTATACATTGAGCAGCCTGATGGATTTTCACTGACAGATGATGAAGATATGGTTTGCAAATTAAAGAAAGCTTTATATGGATTGAAACAAGCTCCTAGAGGTTGGTATGCAAGGTTGGATAAATATCTTTTGAAGCTTGGTTTTACTAAAGGCAGTGCTGATAGTAATTTATACTATAAGATCACTAATGATGGTATTCTGATTATTGAAGTATTTGTTGATGATATCATTTTTGGAGGTGAAGATAGATTGTGCATGGAATTTTCTAATAATATGCAGAATGAATTTGAAATGTCCATGATTGGTGAGATGAGATTTTTCTTAGGTTTGCAGATTACTCAAACTGACAAAGGCATTTTTATTTGTCAAACTAAGTATATGAGAGAATTGTTGAAGAAGTTTGGTATGGATAATTCTAAACCGGTAAGTACTCCTATGGTGACAAGTGAGAAATTATCTATCAAAGACACATCTACACTAGTAAATTCAACAAAGTATAAGTCTATGATTGGTGGCTTGTTATATCTAACTCAGACTAGACCAGATATTATGAATGCAGTAAGTATTGTTTCAAGGTATCAAAGTAATCCTAAAGAAAATCATGAATGTGCTGTAAAGAGGATATTATGTTATTTGCAAGGAACACAAAATATGGCTTATGGTATTGTAGAGATGATGACTTCACTTTATGTGCATATACAGATTCAGATTGGGCAGGTGATACTGATGACAGGAAGAGCACTTCTGGTGGAGATTTCTTTCTTTGAAAGAAATTGGTTTCATGGATCAACAAAAAATAGTCATGCATTTCTTTATCTACTGCAAAATCTGAATATGTTGTAGCAACAACCAATTGCACTCAAGTCTTGTGGATGAAGCAAATGTTGAAGGCTATCAAGGTAAATTGTAGTGAAACGGTAGTTATCTATTGTGATAACTCTGCAGCTATTGACATGTCTAAGAATCCGGTATTTCACTCTAAGACGAAACACATATCAATAAAGTATAACTTTCTGAAGGACAAGGTAGAAGAAAAGGAAGTCAAATTGGTTTATGTGAACACTAAAGAACAGATTACAGATATATTCACTAAATTGCTATCTAAGGAATCATTTGAGTATTTGAGAGATAGGTTAGGGGTTTCTGCCCCTCCGACAAAGACTTGATTGATGCGGTTTGGCACCAGTTCGACATGCATTATCAGAGATACTATTCATTTTGGCACTGATGTGTGGTGCTACTACTCAGGGGGAGTAGTCAGCTTTGAGAATTAAATATATTTTTGCTTTGATATTTTTGTCATATTTCTGGCATTGATGTCAAAGGGGGAGAGATAGTGATGTGAAAAATAAATTCAGAACTTTAGAGAGATATTATTCATAGGGGGAGAGTTATTGATATTTAGGAGATTATTGGTTGTCTTCCATAGGGGGAGACTTGTTTGGCATTTCTTGGTACTTAGATGTTTTTCACATCTAGTGTTGCCATCAATGCCAAAGGGGAAGATTGTTGGCATTATGGAGGAATTGATTATGTGTTGCATTGATGTTTTTTCATTGATGTTAACACTAGCTGTTATGGTTGGTTACCAGCACTAGCTGTTACCAACAGACAGGTTTTAGTTACCGACAGAAGAGACTATCTGTTGGACACTTCCGACATGTTTGGATCAATGGAGTATGCTTGATTTTATGTGTTACATGCTTCTGGTGCATGTTTTGGTCAATTGGTATTGACTTGGTGATCCGATGCTATCATACACTCTTGTAAACCCATACCGACATTGGTTGAAGGTTTAATCGACATAACTTTTACTGATAATTCTTGACAGGATGCATAAGTGGTGTTGGTGTGGCTTCTAGATGGATTTTAGGACGCTGAAGATGTTCTTTGATCATGCTTCAACTGCTTGAAGACATTTCTTCAGCGTGGTGGACCCATAATAGGTTCGGTACCTATCTAGGTTAAGGACCGGTATCATGTTAACGTTCACTCTACACGTTATTGAGATGTTTCAGGATGTTTTATGGATTGGTTATTATTGTTTTGGTCTTAAGTCAACATGACATATCATTGTAATATTGATTTATGTAATGATCTTATTGTAATATCTTTTAGGTGGTCGACCTAATTGGTTTAGGCCTTAGGGTTAGTATAAATTGATGTAAGATCTCATTGTAGATCACATAGAATATGTATCATGGTCATGAAATGTAATATCATATGCGAAGGAGATTTGGTTGATCATAGGTGATCAAATTGAGTTTAAGGAAGAGGCACATATAGATCAACTTAGAGCATAGGTACAAACACTCATGACATAGAGAGACATGATGATTAAGAGACAACAAGATACTCAGGGTCTTCTTGATCATATTCAGCAGGTTGGATCTGACACTCTCTTAGTTGATATCGTCAAAACACTATTTCGGGCCGGGAAGGAGACAAAACATTGACGATGATTATATGAGGATTTAGTTGCAGAGAGCTAGAGGGTAGGTAGCTATCATACCACTGTGAGGATGGATACTAGTAGCGGTGGAGTCATGGGACCTCCTCAGAGGGGTGGTGATCATGTGGGATAGGCATTTGGAGGATCTTCTTGCCCACAGCCACAGAGGCAGACATAGTCAGGTGGTAGTGGCATAGGACAACCTTGACTTGATTTATTTTGATGAGGCACTTGTATTTTTGATCTGACATCATTGTATACTTGAACTTTTTATTATTTTATGATGATCTATATGCAGACATAGACTCTATATGATGATATTTGGTTTATGCATTTTACTCTATGTGATGATGATCTATATGCATTGATTACATGGATGATGTTATGATGATCTTTTCTTTTCTTTTCATGATGATCATGATCTATATGATGATGCAATGAAAAATGCTTTTGATTTTTTTGATTTTGATGATCGTGGATGTAAATGAAAATGATTACTAACTTAAATGATATGCTTTACTTAAATTATGCAAACGCAATGATCTATATGGGAATGTTTCTAATGATTTTGAAATACAAATGATCGATATGAAATGTTTTTTTTAATTCTTTTTTTTTCTTTTCTTCTTATATGTAATGCTTATAATGATTATGAATCTAGGTGCAAAGATGCAACTAAATGATCTTAATGGATAGAAAGAATTACAATGATAATGATCCTAATGAAAATAATAATGATATAATACACATGATCAATGAAATGCACTCAATGAAATGCAAACTAATGCAATGATTGAAATGCAACTAAATGAAATGAATGGTGATTGAAATGATTCTAAAGATGAATGCACCTACGATGATCAAATGCAATTTTGTTTTGTTTTTCCAAATATACTCAATCGTTATTTATGACCGTTCATCTCTGAATGAAATGATATGCTTATAATGCAACTAACAATGAGTGCTTATAATGCAGATAATTTAATGAGCTAATCTAAAAATGATCTAAAATGATATGTCCATTCTTCATATGTTGTCTTGTAACAATGCTTGATTTCATCATTGAGCTTTAAAATGTTGTAAGAAATACAAGCGACTTGACATAATGATTCAAGCTGACCTGAGTATTTCTTACATGGATTTTGATATAGCAAGTTTATACAAGCAACTTGATATAATGAATCAAGTTGACCTGAGTATATCTTGCATAACAGACAAGGATTACCCTTTCATGCATGACTCAGAATGTCCTCCTTGATCTTTTGCCGATCATATCCTTAAACAAGTACATACCTTAATAAGAGATAAACCACAAACAACAAGCAAAGAAAATAATCATGCCCCATCATAGCTTCTCTAGTCATGGATATCCTTGAGTCGCATAAAAGTACATGATTAGCAATAAAATCAAGATATAAACATTGAATCTTGTATGTCATTCAGATGTTCTTATGGTCATTAATTGATATAATCATCTTGATGAATGATCATTGATAATCCTTTATTACTTGCTGGTTGATTGTTTTTTTTTTGAGTTTCACGATTCAGTTGTTATAAAATGTCGTGATCTTCGTTTGTTGTCTTGGTATCTATTTCAAAACCTTAACTATTTTGTTTTTTTCTAAGTTTTCCGAATGTTTTTGGATTTTCAAAGATTCAAAAGATCACCTTAGCAAAAGGAATTAGGATTTTTCCCCCAGTGAAAACAAAACTTTATTATGGATGTACGAATTGATCAAGATCCAAACCATGGTGGGATACAAATGCAGATATGGTTGATTCTGATAAAATCTAAGATAGTGACTATGATAAGTGTGTCAAAGATCGATAACTGTTTGTAAGCTGCATATTTTCTGCTAATGGTTCAGAGCAATGGATGCAAAAGATGAAATGGATGAGCTAGGATAGATGGAAGTGATAGATGTGACATGATGAAGTGGATAGGTGCGCAAAGCGATCTCATAGATGGAGGGAATCACTTTTTAGATAGCGCCTATTTACCAGGTTTTCACTATCTAAATTTATTGCATTTTTTTCATATTTTGATTTTTTTCTGTTTTCACTCTTTTATGCCTTTTTAGGGATTTTCCGTTTTTCTAATTTTTACTGATTTCTTCAGGACTTTATATGCTTTTTATTGATTTTTTCCATGACTTTATATCTCAAGCATAGAATTTCCTGAGATGGATGGAATTTATAGGTTCATCAAACCAATCACCTTCAGGAGTAGATAACTTGGATGCTCCCGAGCTATATGCTGCTACTATGACAAAAGGACCTAACCAATTTGGTTCAAATTTACCCTTCTTTTCTCGGTCTTGCTGATTTCTTGGATTCTCCCTTAGATCTATATCTCCCATCTAAAAAATGCGTGGCTTGACTCTGTGATTATAACTTCTTGCCATTCTCTGTTGATATGCCTTCAAATGATATATTTTATTTTGACGATGTTCCTGAATCAGCTCAAGTTCTTGAAGTCTAGTGACTCATTCTTCTTCTTCTAGTATAAGACCTTTCAAGGAAAATCGTAGAGAAGGTATCTCTACTTCTATTGGTAATATTGATTTTGACCCATAGAATAAGAAATATGGAGTTGCCCCCGTTGGTGTGCGGATGCTGGTTCTGTATGCCCAAAGAGCAGGATTTAGCTGAATGTGCCAGTCTTTTCTAGCTTCACTAACTGTTTTCTTCAAGATTTTCAAGATAGTCTTGTTTGATGCCTCAGCTTGACCATTTCCTTGTGGATAATATGGTGTAGAAAACCTATGTTGGATATGGAATCGCTCACATAGTTCCTTCACATCTAGATTCTTAAATGGTTGTCCATTATCAGTGATAGTGGTCATAGGAACTCCATAGCGACATATTATATAATTCAAGATGAATTGTAATGCTCGCTGAAATACCCTAGTGAAATTAAACTACTAACACAATATTGGAGATACTTTTTTAATTTATTAACATCTATTAACAACCAATGTGTCGCATAACATCTCCATCTAATTACATTCATTAACCAATAACCATTATGAACATACATCATTACATTAATTACGGAAGTGGAAATAATATAACATCATTAATCTTTCCCTAGGGTACTTCAACGCCATTACTTAATTTACCACCATAATGACATCCTACTCACATGATAAACACATTCCATCTTAATTTAATGCATCATATTCATTTCCTCACCATGAGATATGCAACCTACCAAATTATCTATCCACGATGATATGCATGCCATTCTACCATTTTACTACATATTACATTCCTTTCTTAAAAATGCAAGACAACCCCATATTCCTACATTCATTTTATGCACAAAATCTAAATGTGTTTTAGCCCATCATTTCCTATCTACATGATCTTACCCTTTTCCATGATAATGCAATCCTATTGCATGGGTATTATCCATCCTTACTAATCCATTTAAACACACTTCAATCACATCTAATACTAACATGATCTCACTCCATCTATTATGAATATCTACTCATAATGTATAAACTATAATTCATTCTTCAATCCACATGATAAACTAATTCCCTTATTTCTTTACTTAATCATGAGCAAGCACAACATCACACTATTCCTTCAATCATAAAGTTCATTTTCTAACTTACAAACATATAACTATATAAATCCATTACTTTCAATATAAGTACATGGTATACATCATATACAAGTCATTTACTATCTATCTAGCATGATATACATTCCATTACTATGCGAATCAATCCATTTCCTATTATCTTCATTCTAAAGCCTCAATACCTTTTAATCCATTTACATTAAAATTATCACATGGACATATATGTCTCCTCTTTCATGATTTACCTATTAGCAACATGATCTATTCACATTTCTAATTCCTTCATAACATCATAGTTTTCACATATCACCAAAAGCAAATCCATGAATCCAATAGAAACAGTTTCCTTTTCTAATCCAACTACACATACAACCACTTTCCTAACATGATCATTTCATTTGACAATAACCACAATGCATAACACATGAATCCTAATATTTTCCTTCCTTAATCCTTTTTCATTCTCTGCATACCTTTCCTAATTTCCAAAGTGTACACATAGAGACATCATTATCTAAACCTTATCCATATTATCTAACATCCTCAATACTGACATTTTAGATTATTCCATTTCTTAGGGTTCGTTCACATATTAAATCACAATCTAAAGAATAACCATAAAATTCTTTTCCAACCAATACAAGAAGATCATATTATAAATCACATCTATTTCAATTGTAACTCCATTGCCAAAATTGGGTATGTGAAATCATTCCCTTCATTTAACAAGAACATGTCCATACATCTCATTGCCACATTTATAAATCATGAAATATCGTAACTACCATTCATGAACTACTTAACGAATATATTTACATAACAAAACTTCAAGAACATAGCTCTTCCTTTTACATGATTCCATACACCATATACAAGATACTACATACATGCATTTCATCATATTCATTACATAAATCTGCTACAAGGTACATCCATATTCCATCAAGAAGGAGAATCCACATCCACGAACATCCCAATGGCTAAAAAGCACCAACCACCTGATCATGTGGAACCAAAGGAACTGCCCCCCATTCTAGGAGATGACACAAGGTCCCAACACACACTCTAAACCTAAGCTGACACCTATAACCAAAGAAACTAACCACACAAGGACTCTCATGTAAGAGCTCACACAATACAACAAGAATAAACTCCCAAGGGCGTATAACTCATCAAGACATAAATGCATCCAATAAGGCATAATCTTACATCATCAAAGGGGAACACATGTAGGAGTGGAGTGTCATCACATGCCATCCTCATACCATAATAACATAAGGCACTAGCTTGATAGACATGTGGAGCCATCTCAACCTATGAGAGACTAAGGGAGATTAGCTTACCGTCTTCAAATAGAAGCAAAACCATAAAAGATTCATCAAATCTATCAATTGTACAATCTGGAAAATCATCAATAAACATCCGGAAAACCTCTGGTAACAAACAAATGATTGAGAGAAACAAATTAAAATAAGTAAAATACTGGAAAACTCCAAATACACAGTCGTAGCGTTTTAGTCATAACTTACAAAATTAGATCGCAAATTTCATGATTTTTATACAAAATTTAGACGACTTCAAGACAAAGAAACCCAATAAATTTAGTGAAAACTGTTACAAGCTAGGGTTGCCATTGCACCAAAATATTGACCTGTCAATGCCCGATACAACCATTAGACTTATAGAATCCACAAGAGGCTGTTAAACCATGTCGTGAATCCCCGCGAGGGACGCTGGTCCATTGCCAACAATCCCCCTCCCAGCGTCATGTTAGGCCCAATATGGAAAGCTAATGTACTGAGAGGGGAGGGGTGAATCAGTACTTCAAAACTTTTCTTCAAGAATAACTTTACTGTTAAGTATAAACCAAAAACAACTGTAACATAATATAATGCTAAAAAAATAAATGACAATCATATATGATTCACTCCATAACACATATATTTTGGTTACGCAGAAGCTCTTGGTTAGAGAGAAAAACTACGGTGGGGATGGCACCCACAACTTCACTACTGCAATAATAAAGGTTGCTCGGTTAGAGCTACATGTTTAGCTATTTCTGATAGCTTACCCTGTTAGGAGTATCAAGATCGTTAGATCTACCTTGCTAAAGGATTTTACAACACTTATTCTAAATGCTGCACCTGGTTAAAGGCTTTACAATTTATAGACTTGTTAGAGTCTTTTACCCTGTTAAAGGTTTTTCTTACAACTCAAAATATTACAATCAAATTCTTACAAAATATCTGCAACTTTACATCTGGAATGTTATAGCAGATTCTATGTGCTCAAAATGATATTACCTTGCTTATAGCATACCTCGGTAATCCATAAATTAACTCGGTAAACCCTTCTGTTTACTCTGTTCCTTGACTGTTCTCTGAAATCCTTCTCGATGACCTCTGTGTCTCTTACAGTCACAATACTCAGTGCTTCCTTATCTATTACACATGTCTTACTTCATACACTCATGTCTGATCCTTAATTCATGTTGTATAAATAGATCTCTTATGTCGGTGATCAGGTTCATGCTTCGATCTTACAAACATGATTTATCGAATGAATAACCATACAAAATATTTCATTGGATAGATGACCTCAAAATAATACAAAATCTATAAGTGCAATTTCCAATGAGATAACGATTCTATGTTCCTCGATCTTGTAACACGTTTCCATATGTGTCTAGGTTCAATGAATCTGGTAACACATTTCACTTGGTGTATATCAACTCGGTGTATTATTTTTGCTGCTCAGTAGTCATAGAACATTACTCGGTAGACTGCTCGGTGTATACTAAGCTCTAAGACTACTTTCTTCTATAACCGACTGCTCTGTGCTTACCGACTGAATATTTCGGTAATAATAACCGACTAGAGTATATAGAATGACTATGGATATAAAACTAATGGCAACTTAGTAAGTAGTAACAATCTCCCCTTTTGACATTAGTTGAGATGTTTGACAAAACTACTTTCAAAGTCATAACTCAAAAAATCTATATACTTACAAAATTTGACTAAATTGACAGTATATACATTTGTTAATGAAATAGTATATTTAGATATACTCCCCTTATCAATATACTGTACATAACTTTGATTTTGCATTTGCTGTATTCACGGCTCGGTTATCACTGCTGTTCTACTCGGTTCACTGCTCCCCTGTTAAATTCAACTGTGCATATGGATACTCTGCTCGGTATACTCCCCCTGTATGCTACACTCCCCCTTTGATACTATACTCCCCCTTTTTGACAAACATCAAAACTTAGTTACCATTCGGTGGAGGCAACTGGTCAAAAATGGATTTATACTTTGTCCTTGCATCGATGAGAGCGGCAGAGAGGGCATCCTTGACACTATCCATGAGTGAATTCTAAGCTGTAATGTCAGCTAACAGTGAAATTAGTCCGTCTAAAGTGCTTCCCTCTAGCTGAGTGGATAGGGAGGTAGCCTTATTGATCTGCTCTTGAACGAAGGACAAGTGTGGAATGAATAAGGTTTGAAGAGTCATAATGTCCATCCTTATTTTGTGCTCTTCATTCCTGAGTTCCAATTGTTGAGCCATGAGCGTTTGTAACTTAGTATAGAAATTCTGAATAGAATTTGGCTCAGTGGTCAACTTATTGGAGAGATCGGTGATCTCTTTCTCAATCACTTCTGTTTTATTTTTGATATCTTTAATGAATAAAGAGAATGTACAGAGTTTCTGAAATAAATAAAGAATGTGCTTGAGTTGAGGGGAGAACTCAGCAATAAATTTGACAAGTTTTACTTTACCAATAGCAATTGCTTTTTGTACCTCTTCAATCATTTTAGTAGTGAGCTCTTTGTCCTTCAATTTGCTCAAATATTCAAATGTGTCAACTCTTGATGCTTCTAATTTGGTTAGGAGTTCATCCAGTTGAATATGGATGGCTGCATCTTTTGTCACTGTAGCTTTAGGTAGCATATCTGTTAATAGTGCTTTCACCTTCTGAAGTACTTTGTTTTTCTTTTGTATAGCCATTTGCTTCTCTTGTTCTGCTTTGGTTTTGCATAGTTCACCGAATTCAATGAGTGCTTGCCCTTTTAATTTGGATATGTCTACATTGGGCAACACTATTGGTTTCGACAAATCTAAGTTGAAACTATGCTTTTTCATTTTCTTTTCTTTGGATTTCACCGGTTGAACTAATACAATGGCTTGGGAGGCTTGTTGACCCTCGACAGGTTGCTCGATGGAGGCAACACTCTTGTCAATTTCTTGAACCTCTGATGTAGCCTTCGGTGAATCTTTGCTCGGGGTCTTAGTTGTAACATTTTTAGTGTTAGAAGGAGCTTGAGAAGTCTGTTCCCTGGTGGCCTGAGAAGTAGCTTCTCCTTCTGTAGACTTGTGATCTTCTATTCCTTGTTCAGTATCTTGAGGGGCCTCGGTTGAAACAGGCTGAGTGACTGGAGGATAGGGCTGAACTTGTTCCAAAACTGACTCACTGGATACTAGTTTGGCATATGCATTCCTTTCTATCATTTCCTGTTCTTGTGCCTCGGTGTCCATGATATCCTCATCAATTTGTATAGTGTCAGTAGGGTCTTGCTCGGTGATATCAGGATCTTGATCGGTGACATCAACTATTTCAACTTCACCTTGCTCGGTAGTACTCTTGATTCGAAAGATTTCCTGCCACTTTTCTTTTGTCTCCTGCTCTACTTCAATATAAAGGCCATTCGTCAATTTTAAGGCTCTTTGCTTGACTAGGAAGTTTGTGTGGTAGTTTTTCAGATGATCCTTTATCTCATCTACCGACATGTCTGGAAAGAGATGTACCAGACTTCTTTCTCTTATCTGTTTTTCCGAGTCCATTGCATATTTCCACCTGTTATCAATATGCAAATACAATTCTTTTGGAAGAGAGTTAGTTACTTCCAATGGGACCGATCGGAATTTCAGAAGTGTGCAGATGACAGCTTCTTGTATTTGCCTCTTTTCATCATCAGATCTAGATTCATACTTAACATATCTGAATGATCCAAATCCACCATATTGCTTCAGATTTGCACAAAAATTATCAACACTACGTACATCTACCTTTTTGCTCTTGACAATCTGAAATTTACCTGCTTCTTCAGATTCGGTGTCATTGGACTCTTTAGTCAAGATGAGTCTCCGAGTAGATTTCTTATAGGTTTTTGTTACCTTTGGTGCGGCAACATTCTTTGGTTTCATACTCGTTGACACTGCAGATGATCTTGTGTTTGGGCGCTTTACTAAAGGAGTCGGTGATACCTTTGATGTATCCTGTTTCTTTCTTTTCAAAATTTTCCCTTTAGGCAACTCGGTGCTCAATGTAATAGCTGCCTCTTGGGCTTCAGATTCCTCCTCGGTGATGACTAGAGTGCCTTTGACAAGTGTGGAGGAAGAACCTTCTCCAAATTTCTCCGATAATGCCTTGATCATTTTTGTTGCTTTCCTTGTAGCCTTTGGTACTACAATGCTCATCTTAACTTTCTCTTTAACTTCTTCATATGTTTCGTATCTCAGCTCGGTAGCATGCCTTGGTAATGTAAGAAAAGCATCTATCTGCTGTTGTGTGATGTCAAAATCAATCTCATAACCCATAGGTGGCAAAGATTGAGTCCTCGGTTCCACATCATTAACATAGCAGTAGTCGGTGTCCACTTCAAAGCATATATCAACCTTGTATTTCTCCACTAGCTGGGGTGGAATTCTATACCTGTTATGCATCTTTTCTTGAAACTTGTTGAAATAATCATACATAATATCATTAAAGTTATCATCTAGTCATTTGATGAAGTCATTGATTTGACGGGTGACTGGTCAGTGTAGCTCCCAAACTACATTACCGACTGATGGAAAGAATTTCTCAAAATAGAAAAACATGCATACCAAAATTGATCCAAACTTCAGTGTATTAGCCAAGTTGTTCTTCTTCGACTTCCTTATGGTGTTTAGATTCTCAAACAGGTTTTTCAACAATACTTCACAAAGATCAATTTTCATTCCTTTCTTCAGAGTTTTATATGCTAAATCGACTGTTGCACAGGGTACACTGCTTTCCCTTGCCGATTGGAAGAAACAATAAACTATTACTCTAATGGCAAACTTCAGCTCTACATCTATCACATTGTTCAGTTTCAGTCCTCTACAATCAGATTCAACTCCGGTTAAAGTGATCAATTCCTTCTGTGATATCATTTTCTGAGCTCGGGCATGATCAAAAATAGGGTAACCGGTGATCAAATGAATGATTTCCTTGGTGATTTTGAATGGTTGCTCTTCTAACCACATGAAATCATCATGAACTCTGCTCAGAACAAACTTGACCCATTGGGTTTTGAAGACACGGGGATAGGTTAGGGCTTCGGTCAATCCCTTGATTTTAATGTGTTCATACTTGCTATCCAATTTCCCATCGGTACACAATTCATCATATGTGTCCTTGATTTCAACATGACCTAGTTCCTCAACATGACATTTGGTGAAGAATCTGACATCCTCAACTAGTAAAATCCTATCCGGAATGAGTGAAAATGCAGTTTTATCATCCGGTTCAGATGCTACTTTGGGAGTTAGAGAGTATTTCAGTGAGGGCTTTTCAACATTCTTAACAACGGGCTTCTGGATCTTAGGTGCCATTGCAAATTTCGGATAAACACTAACAAAATATTCTTAGGGTTTGAAGACTTTCAAATGGCAGACATTTTCTACTTAGCAAATATTCACAACTGATATGATCGGTAAACTAGCTTGACAATGCGTTGTGATTGATGTAAATACCTTGAATTTTGCTTCGTAGGAGGTTTGATCGCCTTTCAATCGCTTTGCTCTGCTCTCTTGAAAACTTGGTAAGTGTAAAATGACCGCGCAAAAGCTTTAAGTACACAATATACCTTATCGGGCTCCGTGTAGGTTAGGTAAAAAACATTAAATGCACTCGGTACCACTTCCTTTTTATGCTTTTATCGAGTAGCCAGACTTCCTATATTTACCGACTAGATAGGCTTCCAAAAGACTTGATAAAATTTCTAATTTTCTAATGCATCTTTAGCTATGCAGATTTTTGAATTAAGTACATGATAAAATAGGAACTGTTAAGATTTAACGTTTGAAAGAATGCAGTCCCTTCGTACCTTTACCGATTAATTTGGAATAGGTGCACCTAACTCGGTAGGTAAGGTGCTTTCTTCATTTGATGCATTTTCCTTCTTTCTCCAAATCATCTATAAGTTGCCTTTTATTTCTTCAGTGTCTCTTCTAGGTTGATCTTTGCAATCTCTAGCCAAGTGTCCAACTTTGTGACAATGAAAACATGCCATACCAGGATTTCTCCATGATCTTCGATTGTTCATTCCAAACCTTATAAAGCAGTTGGCACTTATGTGTCCATATCTTCCACAACATTCACACCATATCCTTGTATTGTAATCTCATGGTACTGCAGAATACTGTCGGTTAGGATCTGTGTGAGTTCGGTAGCCTCTAGTATTTGCTCGGTGTGCAGATCACATATAGTTCTTTTGCTTAAACCAACACTTCTCGGTACTACGTCCATATCTATTGCAGTTTTTACAAAACCCTTTGAATTTTGCCTTCTGATAATTGCTAATAGACTTTGTCCTACATTGGTTAAATGTGTGACCGTATTTATTGCAATTGTAACAATAACCATTGGACCTAGTGACATTCGGTTGCTTACCTTTTCTGATTTGGCACATGTTGGCAGTATGACCTTGATTTCCACAGTAGTTGCAAATAGGCTTCTTTCCTTTGATGTTCTTCTTGTTTCCAGCTTGCTTTGATGATTCTCCTCTCTCGCTAGTGTGGATTCCCTTCTTGGTAGAGTCTTTTCCTTTGTAGCCGAGTCCTGCAACTTTGTTGGGTCTTCTTGTATTCAGTTGCTCATCCAACATCTTTGATGCTTCATAACTATTCTTCCGTGTTTCTTTGAATTTCTTCTCTGTTTCAAGTTCATCGGTCAATCTTGATAGTTCAAGTTTCAATGCTTGGTTCTCATCATCTTTCAGATTTACTTCATGATGTGCATAACCCAATTGATCTGACAGATTTTGTTGAATCCCAGTCAACCTTGTGTTTTCATCATTCTTTTCAGATACTAGAGCTTCAACTTGTTGTTTCTCTCTTTCTAAATCTCTTACTTTATCCTCGGCTGTCCTCAATGCATCAAGATTTTCAGTCATCTATGTGCTGAAATGTTCATGTTCTCTTTTCATTGCTTTTAGCTGATCAGTCAGTGCTTTGTTCTTTTCTTTCAATACTCCAATCATTTCTTCAGTCTCTTCAGACATACCGTTCTCAGATGATGTCTCAATTTATTCCACCAGCTCTTGAGAGTCCTGCAAATCATCAGACAACCTTCTTCTGACTTTCAATGATTTTTGCATTTGTCTTTGCATGTCTGCAATCACTTGATTGGCATGATCCAACTCTTCTTGCAGATACACAATTCTCCGAGATTGTTTATAGCCTTCCATTGATAAGATCTTTTTCTTTAAGCAGTTAAACCCTTTTCCAAGATTCAAGCTCTGATACCAATTGTTAGGCCCAATATGGAAAGCTAATGTACTGAGAGGGGAGGGGTGAATCAGTACTTCAAAAATTTTCTTCAAGAATAAGTTTACTATTAAGTATAAACCAAAAATAGTTGTAACATAATATAATACTAAAACAAATAAATGACAATCATACATGATTCACTCCATAACACATATATTTTGGTTACGCAGAAATTGTTGGTTAGAGAGAAAAACTGCGGTGGGGATGGCACCCACAACTTCACTACTGCAATAATAAAGGTTGCTCGGTTAGAGCTACATGTTTAGCTATTTCTTATAGTTTACCCTGTTAGGAGTATCAAGATCATTAGATCTACCTTGCTAAAGGATTTTACAACACTTATTCTAAATGTTGCACCTGGTTAAAGGCTTTACAATTTATAGACTTTGTTAGAGTCTTTTACCCTGTTAAAGGTTTCTCTTACAACTCAAAATATTACAATCAAATTCTTACAAAATATCTGCAACTTTACATCTGGAATGTTATAGCAGATTCTATGTGCTCAAAATGATATTACCTTGCTTATAGCATACCTCGGTAATCCATAAATTAACTCGGTAAACCCTTCTGTTTACTCTGTTCCTTGACTGTTCTCTGAAATCCTTCTCGGTGATCTCCGTGTCTCTTACAGTCACAATACTCAGTGCTTCCTTATCTATTACACATGTCTTGCTTCATACACTCATGTCTGATCCTTAATTCATGCTGTATAAATAGATCTCTTATGTCGGTGATTAGGTTCATGCTTCGATCTTACAAACATGATTTATCGAATGAATAACCATACAAAATATTTCATTGGATAGATGACCTCAAAATCATACAAAATCTATAAGTGCAATTTCCAATGAGATAACGATTCTATGTTCCTCGATCTTGTAACACGTTTCCATATGTGTCTAGGTTCAATAAATCTGGTAACACGTTTCACTCGGTGTATATCAACTCGGTGTATTATTTTTGCTGCTCGGTAGTCATAGAACATTACTCGGTACACTGCTCGGTGTATACTAAGCTCTGAGACTACTTTCTTCTATAACCGACTGCTCTGTGCTTACCGACTGAATATTTCGGTAGTAATAACCGACTAGAGTATATAAAATGACTTTGGATATAAAACTAATGGCAACTTAGTAAGTAGTAACACGTCACTTGCCGCGGCCTGCATGATTCGAGCCTATGACCATGCTGTGATACCACTTGTTACAAGCTAGGGTTGTCGTTGCACCAAAAGATCGACCTCTCAATGCCTGATACAACCACTAGACTTACAGAATCCACAAGAGGATGTTAAACCATGTCGCGAATCCCCGCGAGGGACGCTGGCCCACTGCCAACAAAAACCCAGTTGATAATTTTTGAGGAACGTTAAAGAGAGTTGTAGATTCGTACCTAAGAACAACAAATACAACACAAACATAAAATACAGGTTGCAACACAGAAGACTTTACGGATAAGAAAATAAATCCAACATTTGAAAGAAATGTACAAAATAGGCATTGACACGGTTGCCCAAGCAAGAGGAATACTTAAAAATAAAAAGATTTAACTAAACTTGAGTGAAACATTCGCAGGTAAAACACACACATAGGCAACCATTGTCGTGAATGGCATTTGCAAACACAAATCAAAATGAATAAATTAAAATACATAATCTATAGTTTACTATAATCATTTTCCCCATTTTTCGCAAACAATGTGCAAACACGAAGCATACAGGGAAGCCATCAAAATAAAAATAATACAAAGGCTCAAAGCTACAACCTGCAACCAAAAGTGATGGAATGTAGTTGGAGAAGAGATCCCCACAAAGCCAAGCCAAAATCTAAATCAAGCTCTAGCCAAAATCCAAATCAAGCTCTAGCTAAAATCTAACCATGTTTGCGTTGTGTTGTCATTGATGTCAACCCGTATAGGATGTTACCGGTATCATTGGCATTGATGTCAACTAGTGAACAAGAGGTTGTTGGCATTAGAGTTTGATGTCAACTGAAATGGAATATGGAATGACATGGTAGAAGAAATGATGTGATGTTATTGGCGACAAACAGATGACCATCTTCATGCAGAAGGAAGAACCGACATGTACCGGTATGCTAGAGGTGCAGTAAAGTGACCACTCAATAAAAGGGTTGTTGATATGGTGTTGCATACAATCGAAATGAAGTGACCACATTATGGGTATTGATTGTGATGAAGAGGTGTAATGCTATTTGGATCACATCAACACCAGAGGTGAAGTATGTACAGGCCACCAGATTTCTAGTGTAAGGTTAACTAACAAGACTCCCATCGGATGAAGAAGCTATCATAGGCTAGGTGATAGGTTGACAGAGTATGATGCCTCTATGTGCAGGATTACATATGGAAAACCACTAGGACACATGTCATGATTGAAGATGAATCCTCTTCTCTGTAAAGTCACACTTGTATCGACAGAATGATTCTCTGAGATAAGCAGGTGATTGAATGTAGAGACCAGATGTACAAGCAGAAGTTGAGAGGAGAACCGATTTGATGAAGGACACTAGTGAGTCTGTAGGAATATACATGGTGTTATCGGGATGTCGATGATGGTTGATGCATAATAGTTAAATTGTGATGACTTGGTGTCATCAATGTGTCTCACTGGCAAGAAGGAAAGTATGTTGTCCATCAGCATACACATCTACCAGAATCTACATTGGTGATAGTTGACATGTTATGTCAACCGGTGAAGCATCAGAGAAGAGACAAGGAAGATAAGGTTCCCACCTGATGAAGAGGAGTGTAGCAAATTGAAGGATAAGGAGAGTTGTTAGAGTGGCTATGGTGTCGACAAGTGAACATATTCACAGAGGTGTTTCACCCGCAGAGCAGTGAAGTGCAGACATAAGGGTTACACCGACAATATAGAAAAGGTGATGGCAGAAAGGATAACTGACAAGGTGATTTGTGTTGGTAGGGTCAGAGAATCGGTATGTGTGTACCTGTTATGTGAGTTGTCGATGACTAAGACTGAACTGATAGAGTAGTGTGCCAAGGTGGATATCGACATGGATGCCACATGGAGTCAAGGTGGTGAACTTGTACAGGTCGATGTAGAGTGACGATGAGGTTGTTGGCAATTGATCCAACATTAATGGTGACTGCGAAGCTTGAGGGATGTTTGCAGAGGGGTTGCGGCTCGAGGCAGGATGAATCTAACCATATCCATGGTGTGCACTGATCGATGCAGATTGTCTAGATGTAGATCGAAGTTATTGAAGCAATCCATCATGTCATTAATGGTGATTGGACAAAAAGTGTGCCGATAGGTTGGTTGTAGGTTGTTGAAAAAGAAAGGCGTCAAGATGGCGAAAATGTGCAGGCTGGCCATTACTGAGTCGAGATCCAGTTAGATCTGATTGGATTCTGTGTGTCTCATGGTTTGTGCAGAAAATCATAAGGCACCGAGTTTGAATATGGTTTTGGCGGGAAGACTAAATGATAAATATGCAAACCAAAGATATTGTTATGTTCTGCTGCTGGTTGGGAGAGGATATAGCTACTGCGAAGTGTTTGAGTGCTAGAGGAGAGAGTGTGTTGCTGCTACAAAAGAGAGAAAATCAGTCAAGTGCTCATCGAGAGTCATAGTGGAAGAGAGAATTAGGTTTAAGAGTTCAACCAGTAAGAGCGAGGCAACCGGTAATCGGCCATTAAGTCTAACAGAGGAGGAAACCGGTGGTGACTAAACAAGCATAGAAGAGCCATAGCAGATTACATAGAAGGGAAGCTGAGGATCGGCAGGAATCAGATGATAGATATTTGACTGAGTTATCAAGACCGATGGTGGAGAGTAGTAAATCAGTTGAGAGAAAAAGAAGATGTAGAGAGAACTGGTAGAGTGTAAACTAGTAAAGCAACAACAAAGAGAGAGGTGTACCGGTATAGCAGAGAAGGTGTATCAATGACAGAGTAAGGTATATAAAATGGTTATAAGATTCACTTGTAACAACATAACTACTTTTGTATTTGATGTTATCATTATGATCACAGAGTTGTAGCTTGGTGCAGGGGTTGTACCTCCTTTGGGTTGTAGCCCATTAATTAGTTAGGGGTTGGTGCCCTAAATAAGGGGTTGTAGCTCCTTGGGTTGGTTCCCTAAACTTTGTAATAGATTTCATTGTGAGACTAGATTGGAACAGTAGATTCCAGTAGCATTGCTCACCGAGGTTTTTCCCATCTTGGGTTTTCCTCATATATGCTGGTATTATGTGATTAAGTCTCCCCACTAACTAGTAAGTCTGCTGTTAGGATTAATGATAGTCCCAAAAATACTGAGAGGGGGGGGGGGGGGTGAATCAGTATCTAATCGGTTAACAAAATATTTAACCTTATTAAGAACTTTGCATTCCAAAACAGTGTACCAGTAAATAAGAATTAATGCAGTAAACAGGAACAGTAAAGACAACATAAAACATACACCATAATACAAGATGTTTAACGAGGAAACCCGATGTGGGAAAAACCTCGGTGGGATTTGTGACCCACAATATTCACTCATTGGCCCATGAATAAATATTACTTACAATGAGGGGCCTCCACATGCAGGAAGGCCAACTGCCTAGAGCTCACTGCTCAATAAGAGTTACACTGACTACAAAAGTGGATTATGAAATCCAATACAATGTACTGCTTCAAATCAACATCAACTATGCTAGGTTTAGTACCGGTTTAAGCTCATTCTATTAACCAAAACCTTCGCTGTCACTTATATCACCTTATACATATTTTTCTACTCTTTCTCCATACCTTACACACAAATGACCTATAAGATCTCATACATATATCTGAGTCTTTTACAATATGCCTTGTCGTCTTTACAAAAGATAATTACAATTAAATACAATAAACAAAAGTTTATTCCCCGTCGGCTAGGGTGCCGATATGCATTGTTGCCGCTGCTGGTGAAGTGTCTGTTGGTGTATGTAGATGTCTATGCGCCTACCTGTGGCTTTACTAGATGAGTTCCAGAAGGTTTCCAGATGGTTTCCAGTAGGTTTCCATCAATGACAACACCATCATTCTCATAAGAGTGTAGAATGCCAACAATCTCCCCCTTTGGCATTGATGGCAACACTCATGAGAAAAATCCAAAAACTGTTCCAAAAAGTGAAGTCCAAAAAGTTACCAAAAATATGTGCTCCCCCTGAGTAGATGATCTCCTCTGATTAAACATTTTTCTCTGTCCACTACTCCCCCTTTGACATCAATGACAAAGGTTGTCAAAAATTGTCAAACGAGTGCAAAAATTTCACCTCAAAGTTTGTAACCGATTGGTTACAATTTGCAATATGTCTGCCAAAACCAAACTTAAATTCTGCATGAATCTGTTGCCGTCGTTTAAGGTTGCCTAAGTCTGTTGGATCATGTCAGTGAGATGATGCATATGCTCTTTCGGTGATCTTTGTCCTTGAATTAATGCCTTAGATATCTCATTTCTCAGAGAGATAAGATTGTCCAGCTTGGGACCAAGTTTGTATTTAAGCTCTCTGGCATTTGCCTTAATCCTTGACTTCTCTTTCTCAAATTTCTCCAACTTTTCCTCAAAACCTGATATTTTTTGCTCAATAACTGATATAGGTTTGGACGAACCAATTATGTTATCGGCTATGTCGTTTATTTCTTTTTGTACTATGCTTATTTCCTTTTCTATGTCCTTTGTCAATAGATTTGGCTTGCAAGTTTCTCTGTATAACTCCTTATATTCCAAAATTGTAGTATTAAGTGCCGGTAAAAGTGTATTTATGTGTTATGTGCACTTCTTTATTCTCTCCTCAAAGAATTTTTCCTTTTCCTTCTTAATTTTCTCTTTGAATGTGTCCTCATTTACCTTATCAATTGTTATTACATTGTCGGTAATGAATTTGGACAATGTGTCCAATTGACCTAAAGAATCCTTTACATGATCTATATTAAATTTTGGTGCAATCATCTTAAGAATTAGTATTGTGTCATCAATTGCCTTGTAGGCCAATGCATTACAGTCAGTTCTCTTCTTGATAGAGTCCAGGAGTACCTCTGTCACATTGGTAGGGCTGAATTCACTTAATGAAGTACCAGATGTCAGACCAACTGCCTTAATTACCTCTGTGTTTCCAACATTTATAACCATTTTCTTATGTTATCCTCCGGTGGATCAGCCCGAGTTTGCATTTCAACTAGCAATGGTTTGGATTTCTCAGTGATTACCGATTTCACTATCTCAATATGTACCTGTGCCTCTATCGGTTTCTCTGTTGGTTTCTCTGTGGGTTTCTCTGTGTCACAACTGCCGGTATCTGTGCCTCAATAGGTTTCTCAGTGTTAGAATCTATACCATCAGTATTTATTCCAGTATCCAATGGTTTCTCAGTTTGCAGTGTTTTCTCTGTTTGGATCTCAACCTCAACAGTCTCTGTCGGTTGCTCAGCAATGTTTCCACTGTCAGTAATGTTATCCTTGGCCTCTGTATTGTCCTTATCCACAATAATGTTCACTTCTTGAGTATCCACATTCATGGTGAATAGAATTTTAGAATCTGGATTAGTGTCATCACGTGTTACACCTTCACTTTCAGTAACCCATGGATCATCAGAATGTACCAGTGCAGTATCCAAGGGTGGTGGTAAGTTGTTAGTTATCTTTATGTTTGGTATTCCACCAACTTTACTTTTCCCTTTGTCCTTATCCTTCTGATAAACTTTGAATGTTTTCTTCGGCCTGTTCAATTCTTCTTGTTTTTCTTTTTTCACAAAAAAGATATCCCATTTATCAATCGTTTCCTCTGCAATCTCATTAACTCTACTTGCCATCAGACTCACTTGTCGGTGACCACTAGCAAAAACGGATCTGTTAGCTTCTCAAATCAGGTCATCAATCTCTTCCTTTGAGTTAACTAGATGTACAACTAGAAGTTTTTGAACCTTAAGTTTCTTGTCCAATTCCATTACTGCAATCCTCTTTGCATCTAATCTCCTATATAGTTCATTTGGCAAGTCATCCACAACTTCAATTAACACTTTCTTGTATATGTCCAAATGTAGAATTATACTGTTTTCAATAATTTCATTTTCTGAGTCAGTGAATGTGTTATACAATTTGCTCACATTAGCCAAATTACCATAATCAGTTATTTCATTCAGCAAATTATCCAATGGTGGTATAACTTGTTTCTATTTCTTCTTGGGAGTCAGTTTCTTTGCCGATTGCCTTACTGCCTGTTGTTTCTTCCTTAAACTCCTTGTTCTCTTGGGTGGAGAAGAGGGTACCAGTGAAGGTTTTCTCTTCCTTTCAACTCTTTTAAATTCAGCTGGTATCTCACTGTCAGAAGATGTGCCAACCGTTGAGATGTGTGCCTCCGGTTGCAGTCCTTCCAGTTCACTAGCCTTTATACCAGTAATGTTCATAACATTTTCTTTTATTTCCTTTACCTGCTTAGAAGCATCTATTATGTATTTCTCTCTTTTCTTCCTTTGTTTCATTGTTTTCACATTGCTTTCAATTGTTTCAACACTTCCAAAAACTTCTCCTGTTGGTTCTCTAGGTGCATCTAATAAAGCTTTTGCATAAGTCTCAATTATGTTGAGATCTACTTCATAACCCATTTTTGTTACCCATACAGTTCTAGGTAATATAGCTTCTATCCATGTTTCATCCTTCTTGATTACAAAATAGATTTCTTTATCATATTTATCTACTACACTCTGTGGTAGTCATTCTCTAGTTTTCATCTTGGTTTGGAAAGATTTGAAATATTCAGTTATATTGTTTTCTTTAGTAGTACCCATGCCGGTGAAAGCTTCTTGCAATTGTTTGCCTACCGGTATGTCATATCCAAAGTCTTTTTGTCCAATACTGGGGATTTCTTTTGTGAAATACAACATTAAGCATACTAAGAGATTACCAAAAAGAAATGTTCCTTTCTTATCTCCTTTTATCTTTTTCAAGTTATCTATTAGTTCATCCTTCAACCATTCACACACATCAATTTTTGCATTATTATTTACCATTTCCTAAGCACTATTAATGCAAAGACTAGAAATTGAGTTAAGTCTGTTTGCATGTGTAGTCTTGTAACCTAAAATCATACTTATGAATCTCACATTGATGTCCTTGATGTCATTTACTCTTAGAGATCTACTATCAGATGTTGCTCTGGTTAAGGTCATGACTTTGTTGTTAGGAACCTTTTTTGTTTTGTTTGGTCTGCTACCGGTTGAGGGTAAACCTGTTACTGCCCTAATTGCTTGCCGGGTGAACTTGCAGACTGAATCTAACCAAAGAAATTCTCCATGTGCCCTACTTAAGACAATTCTCACAACTTCCTTCGAAAATTCAGGGATGTTCAAAATTTCCACAAAACCTAAAGTCTCCACAATCTTGTGCTCGGGTTTAACAATGCCATTTTCATTACAAATTACGGTTCTAAACATTTTTAACAACTCCTCAAAACCTAATTCCTCAATATTGCAATGAATATAAATCCTAGGGTCTTCAACATAAGCTACACCTTTAGGAATCTTTGAAAATGCACCTATGGAATCATCTTGCTTAGCTACTTCGGGAATAATTTTGAATAGGGGCCTAGGGCATTTTATGTTTTCCACGATAGTAGGGTTTGCAATAAATTCGGGAGCAGAAGAAGAAGCCATTTGAAAAATACCTTTATCTGCTTGATAATGTCCGAATGCTTGAAAGAAATCGCTTCCCACCTTCACCTTGAATGCCTTCACTCAAATTTCATGCTCTCTGCTAATTTGGATGCTCGATGAATAAATAAACATTAAATACCAAATAAGTAATTAAACCATTAACATTAAATGTATAAATAATTAATTAATTAAATAATTAAATATCAAATAAATGATCAAACCTCAATAAAGATTAAACAAAAAATACCAAATAAATATTAAAATCACACAAAATAAATAACCATAAAATAAATAATTAAATACTCAAAGCCAATAAACTAAATGCATTAAAATAAGTATTATTAATTATAAAATCATACATCAAGGATGACATAATTAATCTAAACAAAATCAAATAAATCAACCATCTCTAAACATACTCACAATACTGAAAAGATCAAACTCACTAATTGACGTGACGAATTACGCCAAGACGCTACGACACATGGTGCACATCTTATACCTAGAGTAAGTGGAGGGAACTCATGTCATCTCCAAACCACATAAGCCATTGGAATTAAAGACATGCTCAGACCTATGAAGCCAGGTGGAGTCGATGTCTGGTACCTGCAAGGTCCTGCAACCACAAAACAATAATACTATATATATATATATATATATATATATATATATATATATATATATATCATAACATGCAAGTGATAGAGAGTCGCGACGACTCATCTCACTCACAATGAGTGATGTGGAATCATCTCTATTACGAAGACAATCAAACAATAGTCAAACACAACTCATAAGCATTTCATCAGATGTAATCATGAGAAAGGGTTAGTGTAATCATAATCAACATCAAATCCATGATCAATATAATCTATCACATAGTAAGCATATAATATCCATTAAATCACATGATCAATAATGATAGTATCAACATCGTATAAATCATCCAAAATAGCATATGCCCAATAATGTCTGTCATCACAATGCGTAACTAAAACACATGAATAATCATAATCCAAATCATCATAAATAGTCGAGATAAGTCTATTATGCATGCAATTAAAGTCAACTTTAATCAAAACAAGTCAAGTCATGGGTGGACACTACATCCTCCCCTACTCCTGGAAGTAGTAAGAGTTAGGGTGACAACTAGCACACATTAATCAAAATCTTCCTTTTAACACAAACATATTATAATATTTTCTAGCTCAAGCAAGATAATAACAACAAAATTTCCTCCTTATGCTTTGATTATTCAAAATAAATACATTATACAAGAGTTAAATGACACACCAACTCCTATTAATTACGATATGTACACTAAATTGTTAAAATATGTTCAAGGGAACTTCATTTTAACCACACTTTGCAAAACAAAACCATAATTTGTGTCACTGAGTTGAGCATCAATAAGCGGAAATTACAATAATTCACACCAATATTTATAGAAACACTCCTTCAACATCTAGTTGCACGCAAATAAAAAGAGAGAGATATACATTTTACACAATATCTTACACATGCACATATTATATTATTTAAGAAATCATATCATAAGCCTAAATGAGGGAAAATTTCTTAGAAATAAGCCTCTTCAAGTCAAATATATTCAAGACATCACATGATAACCAAACATATATAACCCATTTATTTAATTAAAGAACAGGATTCATGAAATTCAAATGTCCTAATTTTCACCATGCTTCCATTGCACTACTTTTGATACAAACATTAGATGCAATCTTCATCCAATCTTATCATTCAAAGGCATCCTTAATCCATTATTTATACATGATATGTACACAAAAGATTTTGAAGGCAAGAAATCAACATCTGGTTTTTATTTGACTATTCCATTAATTATAGACTTCACAATTCCAAAGCACTTCTATCTACTATAAAATTCAGAAATTTACCAACACATTTCATCTTATTAACACCTTTCATTTACTCAGCTAATATCAATATTATCTAATTGTTCGCTTAGTCTAGTGCACTTCTCCGCAATGTCCTCCCTTGCACACACTATCAGAGGTTCAAAATGAACATGATAGAGACAACACTTGACTCAAGATAATTCCCACAATACATCGACACTCAGAATGACCACCACAGACAACAAAAGAGGAAGTTTATCCTAAAATAAATTCATTAAATTACAAGAGAAGAAAAGTTGTCAGCGAAATCAACCAAGAAATTTAAGTGTGACAAGTGCCACCACAAGGGAAAAATAAAAGAAAAATGAACTCAGTGGTCATCCCAAGAGTAAAGAAATCTCAAAAACACATTAATCCTAATGATACATCACACAAATCATAAATTTACTCAAGGAAAAATAAACGACTCATCCAACCCACATCACGAGGTGACCAACATTAGTCACACCAAAGGGAGTAACTGCTGCACAACATCCAAGGGTACAATGCCCTGAATGTGTTAGAGAGTGCACGCCATATATTTAAGACATTTATTTTATTCATATATCCATATCACTTGCATCATCTTTAATGCAATGCAATCTCTTACGAAAGTCTAGACAATTACTTTTTGTGGAAGATGACATATGCTAGGAAGCGATAAAGTGACTAATGTACTCATACACACACAATGAATACACTCATACTATGACTAGTGTTCAAGATATCTCATCTATGCCATGATCATATTTACCAAGTTATAATAGAAACAAAGGTTATAACTTCAATTAATCACTTAATAATAAGCTATAACATACATCATTTATCTCTATGAACAACTAATAGCATATAGAGAATTAGAATGTCCTTCATAAAATCATTAAGCAATTCAATCAATCATATATATTTAAACAAGATAATAAGTTTCATTACATAAGCCAAGATTTTAGTATCAGTATCTACTCACATTCACACCTCTTACCAATATCAATCTCCTAATATACTCCTAATTATCTAAATTAAGGATATCACAACCCTCCTTGAAAAAAACTTAATTTCCTCTTTCATCTAATGTCACACAAATTCCAATATATATGCATCAAAACACCCTTCCTACCATTACTTGATTATTATCATTCATAGAGACTGTATTTTTAGCATTTCAAGGAAAATTGGCATTTAGAAACCCGATACAAATTCATACAACTACTTATCATTTTATCTCACTAGCATTTGTGAAGGGAGAACTTTCTTAGAATTCAAATAAGGTAAGGAGGTAACATCCTTCTTAATCTATCCATCTAATCAATCAAAACATTTCTTCAAAGCCACACATCTCCTACTCAAGGCTAAAACTTTTATCTTGCCAAACCAAATAAAGACACTATAGTATCATTACAACTTCTACATATGCAATGCACCAATCCTCACTTCAATCCACATATTTATATCATTTAGTCTTTATTCCATTAGTTTTGTGAATATTTCCTATTATTCTTTTTTTTAAATGATGAGATATTCTATCAAATCAATTCTTCCCTTTAGAGAATAGGGATCATGGATGCAATTCTTAAATTTCAATCTTCAATGTAAAGTTATTCCATCTGAACTTCTCTTTAATATATGCAAATTCATTCCACCAATGATGGTTTCAATCCTTTTATTTAATATCAACAAACTCCTAAGTATTTGAATCTTTTACCCAAAAGAGAGAAAAGGAAGGAAGAATATTGCCACTCAATCAGTACATACACAACTTTATGCATAATGAGTTAGAATTTCCTAGTCATGTCAGATGCAGCTACTTACATCTTTCAAGATACACAAATTCAACTTTCCATATGGTCTCCTAATTATTGCAAATGCAACTGTAAATCCCAAATTCTTGAAAGATATGATTTTTTCAAACAATCTTTTCTTACATGCAGAATGAACATATATACAAACAACCTATAGTTCTATTGGGGACCCATTCATCACTAACTGACTTCCTTATATTTCACATAGGAGATTTAATAAGGGAAATACATTATTAAGATGCTATCTTATATATCTAGATGCATCACATACAAGTTCTTCAATTTCACCTCATGATCTATACTAAATTATTCCTAAATGCATAATACAAACATTTCATCTTGCTATTTGTAGGAAGATCAACATAACAGGCTAATTTTATGAACATAGCATTAGTTAAGAGGATACGCACAATATTTTCTTTTCTTATCCCACAACATAATTATTTATATATAAGGATAGAAACCTTTATCATTCAAGTAAGCATTAGAAATTTACAAAGCAAGCAAGATCGGATAGGATCGTATAGACATTTCTCTTATTCTGGAGACATGCATATGAAATGAATACACACTTTTCTTAAAATTATGATTCCTAGAAGGGATTAGAGAGAAACACCAAGCATAGACATCTAAGATTCCCAAAGTTCCAATGACACTTCTTCCAACACAAATCTCAAAGAGTAACTTGATTCAAACGAACATCAAAGCACATTCACAAGACTATTAGAAACATCCTTAACCAGAGATCCTAGTGTTTGCAACATGGGCTCTGATACCAAATGTAATGCCCACCAAAATACCCTAGGGAAAGATTAATGATGTTATGTTATTTCCGCTTGCGTAATTAATGTACTTATGTATGTTCATAATGGTTATTGGTTAATGAATATAATTAGATGGAGATGTTATGCGACACATTGGTTGTTAATAGATGTTAATAAATTTTTTTTTAATCTCCAATATTGTGTTAGTAGTTTAATTTCGCTAGGGTATTTTGGCTGGCATTACATGAATGATGATATTTCTTTTCCTATCACCTTTGTCAAAGGTACTGAATCAATCCATTTAGTGAAATATTCAGTAGCAGTCAGAATGAACTTATGTCCATTAGAGGATGAAGGATTTATCTTAAAGGCCCCATTGAGAAAATGACCATGATCCTGCCATAGGATGCAATTCTTGTGCTGGTGCATGGATGAGATTCCTATGGATCTGGCATTGTTTACATTTCTTGGCATATGTGAATGAATCTCTCTCCATAGTAGGCCAATAGTAACCCATACGAAGAAGTTTCTTAGCCAGTGTTAGTACAAAAACATGTAGATATATATATTTTAATATTTGAGCAGCCTATAAGCATGAATTAAGATTAGCATGTCACATAGCATCGTATAAACAACAAAACAAACATAAACTTGTAATCAAAGCATCATGATAATACCATAATAGCATCATATACATCAAGTTTAATATCAAAAACAAAATATTCAAGTATCATTGTTTCAACTTTCAACAATTTAAAGTTTAATCATCAAATGGATTTTCTAAATTTCTAATTCATCATTCTCCTCCTCCTCCTCATCCTCCTCATCATTGACATTGACATTAGATGAGCCAACGCCACTTGCACTTGCACTATAAGTTTGCTCGATATCCGAGTCGTAAAGTGTTAATGCAAGAAGATGAGAAGCAAGAGCATCCAAATCGGTATTGGCTCTATATCCCACATCTTCATTTCCCCTTGGATGTAGTCATGTTGTTTGTGTGAAAGAAGACGTAGGTTGGAATGCACATATACTAAATTTTCTGCTCTTTTTGATAGCAACCTATTGCGCTTTACTGAGTGGATGAAAGAGTACGTGCTCCAATTTCTTTCTGAAGCAGATGAACTAGCAACCCATGAAGACAAAGTAAACAATTAAAGTTATACATTTATAAAATTAAAATTAAAAATTACTAGCAACCTATGAAGACAAAGTAAACTATAAATAAACTTGTGATAAATTTTAATTAATTAAACTTACTTGCGATAAAACTTTGACAGCGATGGGATGTAGGTGTTGGAAGCATGCGCCATGGAAGTACCACCAACTATGGGCATCCTTCTTGGATCTATGGCGAAGAGCATCAACACTTAGACCATTCCCATTTACAGATTTTATTAACTCATTTGTAACAGTATCTCATGAATCATCATCGGAATATAGTTTAAGAAATGTTGCCTTGTACCCATCAAATACTTCTAGATCTCTCCATGGTGGAATCCTTCCTGGTTTATCAATAAATTGATTGTTATAATACTTTGGTGTTAAGGCATAAGCAAGAAGATGCAAAGGAGTGCTCATCTTATTCCACCTTTCAACAACAATTGCTTCCAATTCTTTGAAGAATTTCTCATTGGGGTCTTTCTCTCTTGCATTTATAGTGCACTTCATTTTTTCAAGCATTGATTCCATGCCATCATAAATCTCACCAATGCAAGGCCTATCCATGTTGGTATAGCGAATCATGCTCATAATGGGCTCAGTGATACTAAGGAGATGTCACAAGATCCCACCATTTCTCATTCAATATTCGGTCCCTAATTTTTGCTGCCCTCTCACTGCTACTCTGCTTCCATACAGTCCAATTGGTGTTGATCACCATATTGCATAGTGCCACTCTAACTTTCACAAGTTGTCTTTAAGACGATTGTGTTTGATGCAAAACGGGTCTCAACAACCTATAACACAAATTAATGCCAAAATGATTAAAAAATAAAGAAAAACTTTAAAGAAGAATACACAATATAGCTTACACAATGATAGTATGAACATTGAAAATTAAAGAAAAAAAAATGTAAAATTAAATTAATATTTCACTTACCTTCAATAGCTCCAAATTCGAAAAGGATCTAAAAATCCCTTGAGAGATGTGGTGGTTTGTGATGAACATCTGGATGTCCTCAGCCTCTGCATACACATCTCTGATCCATTTTATTTCAGTCCCAAACCTTTGTAGCATAAGATTGAGTGAATGTACCGCACAAGGTGTCCAAAAGATGTAATCATAGCATTCCTCAACCAACAAACCAGCAGCTCTACAATTTTTTGCATTGTCCGTTATGACTTGGACAACATTGCGGGGTCCCACTGACTCAATGGCGGAGATGAGAATATCTGCAATAAATTGGCCATCTTTTACTTGGCCCTCACAATCCATAGCTTTCAAAAACATTGCCCCTTTAGGGGACACCACTATGACATTGATCAAGGGAGAATTTTTAGAATCTTTTCACCCATCTGAAACAATTGATACACCTGTTTCAACCCATGAATCCCTTATGGGTTTCAATGCATCTTCAACCCCCTTCACCTCTTTCTCCAATAATGCTCCACGTACCTTCTCATACCCTGGGCCCTTATACCCTCTTGGAGCTTCATTAACACTTTTCAACATTTGCATCCAATATGGGGAGCCAACAA
Organism: Cryptomeria japonica; assembly: GCF_030272615.1. Classification (NCBI taxonomy): domain Eukaryota; kingdom Viridiplantae; phylum Streptophyta; class Pinopsida; order Cupressales; family Cupressaceae; genus Cryptomeria; species Cryptomeria japonica. Next base: position 125,155,476 of record NC_081412.1, on the reverse strand, counting down.
CATTGAAAGCCAACCCATTTGCATATATGCACCTTGCTACATCTTGGTCAGCAATGTCTCAACTCTCATTTGAAAGATTCTGAACTCGATTTCTTGAAAGGTTTTTTGGGATTAGCTTTGAATGAATGTTTAAGTTTTGATCATGACATTAAGTTTTGTTCATATTACATAACTTAACTGACAAGAATGTAAACAAATAAATTTTTCAGTAGAAAAATAACAGAATTCTGATTTGTATTATTGAAATAGATAATCTTGATACTCAATACTGAAAATATGTCGCTACAATTGCTCAGAAACTGAAACCCACTTCAAACATACTCGGATTTGCATGGGTGTTTCCACAATTCTATGACTTCCCATCATTCTACCTTAAACTTCACCTTGATTCTGGAAACTCCAGCAGATTTTGTTCCAGAACAACAATTGATTCTGGACTGTTACCAACTCAGTATCATGCAAATAGTAGTCACTTAGCCAACAGAGAGGACCTCTGTGAATTTCCAAGTGTCGGGTGCTATCCAGAGTTACCACGACTTCTTCCAGCCAGCTAAGCCTTGATCTTTGATGAAATTGTATTTTATTCACATTAATTTCCAGCTCTATGATGCTTTGCATTTGTAGGTTCGGGAGACCAGAGCTATTGCAGATTGATGTTCAAGTAATCTTGGCACCACTGTAATACCTTCTACAACCAATGAATTTTTGGATTGCCTTAAGATGCTGCAACCCACATGCTGAGTCGGCAGTGTTTGATTGAAATGAAGTGGATTGCTTTAGGGTTGTGTCCAAAGCTAGATTCAGGGTTTTCGTCCTGAATTCAATTAAATGATTTGCAGAGAGAAATTTCCAACCAATATAATAGTCGTGAATAATCTTCTTCAAAAAAAACAAGATCTCTCTCTATTTCCGTTTTCCTTTGATTTCCTTCAATCATAGATCCTCAATCAACGCCAAAATTCTGGTGAAATCCGCTATTTAATCTGCTCCCACTAAAACTTGACTCCAACCTTCTGCTCACGCATGGACACCGAAATATGGCCCGACTCTCTCATTGGCCAATTAAACCAATTTCCCAATTTTCTCAAAGTTGGGAATGAAATATTTGGACTTGTGCTAAAGTTCCCATCAACAAAAATTTCTTATTGGCTCACACTTATTTTTTCCTAGCCGATAAAGTCCAAGAGATAATTGGAGCCAATTATTTTTTAATGCCTCTATAGTTGCCAAGGCAATATCAAACTTCACGGCTTAAAGCGGCCCCACCAAGATAAAAAACTTTATTTCATAAAAGAAATGATTTATTTTATTATTAGGTCATGATATGTATGATTAAATATTATCATACTTTATTATTATTGATCATGACTTAGGAAATATTAAAATATTTTAATATTTCCTTTTATTTCCCCAAACATTCAATTGAACCTCAAACTGTATTTTGTTGATGACCACCTAAAAGTGGATATAGCCTGAATCTTCGATGCCAACTGGGTGTACATCCCTAAAATCTAGGGATGCTGATAAAGTGTACACGAAAATCCCAATGAACCTGAAACTGAGTCCTAATGACTCATCACCGCTATGAGCATCTTTCGGTAACTGTTGTTCATCTAGAAGTTCTTCCTAAAAATTAGGAACCTAACAAAAATCTCCCAATCATCCAAGAAAGCCTCTGGGCACCTCCCAAACCAATCCTAATCATCCCCTAAAATCTAGGAATACCTCCTAACTTTTAGGAATATGCCTGAAACTGCTAAAAATGACGTATAAAGCTCAGAACTACCTCTGACAATCAACTGAAAGGAATCCCTCTGCGTCCTGATGGCCTACAGGATCCAAATAATAGACCATCCCACTACTCTTCTCCTGTCACCTAGAAAGGGGGCATTACACATTTTGAAATGCGGTTTCTAAAGGCCCCTTTGTTCTTTTGCATGTCAAGGGTGCTTCACTTTGAGGTTCAGCTGTGGAAAAGAAGGGGTGGTTTTCTACTACAACATTGGGATTAGATGGGGCTTGCATTCCTCTTGTTTTCTTTGGTGCAGTTTGATTCAATCTGCAGGCTTCTCTCTCTTCTACCTCCTCATGCTCCCTAATATATTTCATCACTGTCTCATTTGGTATAGGTTTACCATATTTTCCAAGACATTTTTTTATGCCTCTTCCTTTTATTCCACACAAATGGCCTACCACCCGATAATATGAACTATTACATTCCATACCACATCCTTGGCATCTCCAACAGAATCCCCCACCTCCTGGAAGTGGTCTTATAATGTCAACATACTTCTATAGGGGAGAATTTGGATCATTTCTTTGTTTTGATTGTTCATTGCCAATGGGGGAAGAGGTAGATGCCATTCTAGTTCCTATGGCAAGAAATAATATGAACATATTCAAAATCAAAAACAAAAACAAAATAATGAAAAACAATTAATGTTTCATGTTTGACAATTTATAAAACAAAAATAGTTGAAAAAAAATGTTCAAAAATCTACCTCTTGCAGCCAATGGGAGCTTGCAAATGTGTGGAAATCATGCTGCAACACTTGTTGAAGCTTCAAAAATCAATCTTCAACTCCTCCTATTTGATCTTGGAAGCCAAGTTTTGTTCACCCTTTCTTCAACCCGCTAGCAAAATCTTTTGTTTGCAACACAAATGAGGAGAAATGAGCCAAGTTTATGTTTTAGAAGTTGCTTTTCGGGTTTATTTTCACAAATTCATTGGCAGATTTTTTTTAAAAAAAATTTGCACATTAAATGTCTTTTTGGGTCGATCGGTCGGCCTGGTTCGACCTGGCTCGAACCTGACCTGTGGAAAACGAACCTTGTCCAAACCACAGCTAGATCGAACCCAAACCCAAGACCCGAACCGAAGCGGACCAGGACCGGGGGTCTGAGGGGGCAAATCCGATTAGCTAGGTACCACATCTTACAACACCAGGGAAAACAAAAGAGCCAAAGGCCTTAACTAATGAGAAGCATTTTTGTCTGTCACCTTACCCTATCCTCAATTAGACATCAATTTGTCATATGATTATATACATTGAGTGAGAGATGGCCCTATCCCTATATTATGAGTATATATGGACTCCCCCCAACAACAAACAAGAAAGTTGACTGCCTAGGCCCTTCCATCTGGAGCAGAGAGTGCCCTGTAAATAGGTATAGAGCTATGCTCGTGCTGCCACCAGCCCTACAGATCTGATCCAACTGATCGACATTTAAAGGGCTATCCTATCTCTATATGCTAGCTCATAGAAAGAAAAAAGTTCATAAAGATCCAAAAACAGGTGTTTGGTGTTACTTTTGTGGGGTTTGAGAAATGGTAAATAGTGGAATCATAGTTGAACTACTTGCCAAAAGCAAAAACTCGCCAAGGCCCAAAAAAATAAAACTCAGTGAAAACTCGGCAACTTAAAAAATTGCTTAAATTTAATTAGAAATGGTTTTTTTTTTGCAAAATTCAACGAGGAGATGCATCCAATGAGTCAATAAATGAGTACACAAAAGAAACAAGTTGATTCTAGATATATTTGATTAGTTTAAATGCAAATTGGGTACAAAATAGCATCCTCTTGTGGAATGTTGATGGTTGATACACTGAAACAAAATTTAATAGCAAATTGTTCTTGTAAAACTAAAAGTAAATACTACATCAAAACATTTAACATCTTCCTCTTCCCAACTCTAGTGAAAACCAAGGGAGAGATAGAACTAGAGGGTCTAGTCCTAGGAGTCCGATGTGGCTCCTCCACCTCACCAAAATTAGGTTGAGGGTAGCACCCCTTGTGTGGGTCTGAGGGTGAAAGAGAGGGGTAGAGAGATAGGTCCAAATCTTGGGGTAGAGAGGAGAGAGTGAAATAGAGAGTGGTGGTGTTGACGTGTGTTTTGTACACCATCATACACAGAATAAAATACCTAAGGGTATCTTATCCTCTCTTGAATAAAGTCTCTAACTGCTGAAGATTCGCATGAAGGATCAGTTAGGATGACTTCAAGGTTCCTTTTGGTAGGGTCTCTACATGTGGATAAGCTCGCCGTGGTATGATGTGATTTGCTGGAATCACAAGGGGACTTACATTGAACTTCCGATCTGCTTTGATTATTGCTGGAACACGGATTCTTACTAACTTAGATTTGAAAAAAAAATGGAAAAAGGATGAGGGCGAAGAGAAGATCTAATCCTAATACTAAGAATGTAGGAGCAATGACTTGATTTTTGATGAAATTCTAACTAGGTCTTGTTTTGACATCAATGGAACATCTACACAAGACTAGTGCGATCTTCTATGGGACGCTTTATGATGTTCAAATTATCACCGCAGGCATAGACACCATCCAAGTTGATGCATATCAATGAAGAGGTGACAAATTGAAATTGAGCTTAAGCTGAACGATTCCAGTCGACTACACAAGGCAAGTCTGCAATCAACAAACTGCTAGTAGTATGGATGTACGAATTCCATCATCAATCAATCACATTTCCTCCATTCATCTAATTATCTACCATCTAAGATTGAAGACTTCAACAAGAAACCATGCAAATTGCAAGAAAACGACATATTTCACCATTACTTCAATGAAGATGGAGTTTGTTTACAATCAATGGCAACAATTTCTTGCCTTGTCCTCCTATTCTACTCTAATTGCTTCCAACTATTCTCTAACTATTCTAACTATTTACATACTATCTCTAACAATTGCTAATTATCCTTTACAAATGAAATGCCTGGGCTTCTATAGTGCCCACAATACAATTTGATGGCTTAGATCAATTCGAGATCAATGGCCAAGATTTTACAATGAAAACCCTAATTAGGGTTTGTTACAACCATTACATAACATTTAATGCCTGACCAATGACAAAATTGTATTGCTTGGACACATGTCCCTTCTAGAAAAATCGACCAATGGACAGCCGGGGTAGGTACATCGGAGTTTGTGCCACCTTCCATGAGTTAAGTACATTGAATCTGGACATGCTGAGGTGGACCTCACTGATTGGAGAAATGATGACTAGGACGCCACCTCATTTGACACTTGTAACTTGGTAGATATTCAACTTGATGTTGTTGAGAAGCTATCTTTAATTAATTCATCTGGAATTATTTGCTTCTTCAACGAGCCCTTGTTCTAACTCCTTGTGTCCTTGATGTGCAAGATGATGATGTACCTCGCCTTGGAACGCTGGATTGAAAGAGGTCGCCCCTGTCCTGGCTTGATCGTCCCAGCGAAGACCGTCCTTGATCCGGCTTGATTTTTCTTGATGAGACCTCCATTTGATGCCTACACAACATTTCAAAATTAGTAACATGATTTTGCAATACATACCATAAATTAGAGAGCAAATTTTAGGAAACTTAATGATAAGTCCTTTATTAATCATTTCCTAAAAACGATTGAGCTAAGGCAAAACAAAATTTCAAAATTCAAAAATTAAGGCAATGACGATCAACGTTCAAAATCAAAACAATAAATTCATATCGCCATACCTCTCTTGAGAGCTTAACTCTAACATGCAAAAAAAAGAATTTGCTTAGGCAAAATTGACGTTAGATGGCCTTCAACATGATCTCTTCCTCAAGTTAGCAACTTCGCCACCTTTGATATGCCCTTGACGTCCTTGGCAAATTCGCCCAAGTGAAACTAAGTTCGCACCTCCTTGCTTGAAATGAAAGTTCGCACCATCTTTGGATATAAATTTGCACCCTTCTCCCTCAAGTTCGCACCATCTTTCTTGATTGCGACTTCCTTTTCGGGAAGAACCAAGTTAGTAGTGAGGTTCTCTTTGACTATAGGCTGAGCTTTCTTTGTTTCGCCTCTTTTGAGTAATACTTTTCCTTCCAACATATCTTCCTTTTTAGCTGGGAAGGTTATAGTTTGAACCATGCACTCATTTTGTTCGGGTTGTTCTTGAGAATCGGCCTCCTCTTGAGTCACATTGATAGTGGCTTGAACATTTGACCTTGTTGTACTAGATTCACTTAAACTATTGATCACCATATCTTTAATTTCTGACACCTTAAGCAATTCATAGAGTGGAAGGCTTATCTTGACTTTCTTGAGTTCATCCAATACCAAGGCGGCCAATCTTTTCATTTCGTTCCCCGTGGGAGGTGAAATATTTCTTTGTCTGTATTCTTGAGTGTTCTGCGGGTACTCTGGAATGTTGCTAGCTTGGGGATCTGGCGGAGTTGAGAAATTGTTTGGGGGAATCGACGTTGTTAAAGGTTCAGGGTTCCTCTGATTCCTGTGATAAACTTTTTGGTTCACTCCTCCTGACGATTGATGAAATACTTCCTTTATTCCCTCTACTAGGACACTGTCGTTTAATGGTGGGAAATAGTATTCTGAATCCCCTACAGGTCCATTTGCAGATGCTGGCGGAAACTGAGATCCCGGTGGTACCATCGGTCCATTGGCCGACTCTGGAGGAAATTTCCCATTTTGCACTTGACTAATTTCTTCTTGTGAATATTTGCAGGCTTCAACAATCATGGCTTGACCATACTGCGTGGTTGGAACAATTTCGTACCCTGTGGTGGGAGGATTTTCAGGTGGATTAGTGGTACGCATCTCTTGTTGGAAAATGTCGGCTGCAATCTTGAATTCAGGACACTGCAACTCGGAATGTTGGTTCGTGTTGTGGAGTCTGCACCAACTAGACAAGGCTGCTTCGGCTAAAAACACTTTGCTTGAAGAGGGGTTCTCTTGACTTTGCGCATTTGGTGGATTGTCCAAAGGCGTCACCACATTCCCATTGTTTGGAGCTGTATTCCATGGTCTTCTCTGGAAGCCTGGATTGTTATTTCCTTGATAATTGTTTCTAAATCCTTGATTATTATTCCCTTGGAAATTTTGGTTGTTCATGTGTTGGCCATGGTTGGCCCTCTGCATGCTTTGGAGCTGGTTATTCTGGTTCCTCAGGTGAGTTACCTCGGTTGATAGCCTCTTGACTTGCTCAATCAACTCTTTCATTTCATCTTTCTCTTCTTGTGTCCTTGACGAGCTTGTGGCATTTTGCAGGTACACAGGTTGTGCGGGTGGGGCTTGAGAAATTGGAGTTCCTGGGTGAAGGACCAACTGATTCGCCGGCTGTACGCTCGGATAAGTTGCCTGTGGAATTGGATTCATGACTGGAGTTTGGTTGGCCAAGGCCGTACCTACCGCCTGCATCTGGTTCGGTGCCGCGACAGGTCCCATGTGTAGTAATGGCCCAGTTATATTTTGCCCCATGTGCTTACTTACTTCAATAGCCTTTGCATAGGCCGCATTTAGATCATTCGGAGTAGGATGCGTCCTTACAAACATAGCTGTGAGATGATCTAAGGCTCCATAGTAAATTTCTCTTGGATCTGCAATAAGATAAGGGAGACGCAACATTGTGTATGCGCGGTGAAATCTATTGTTGAAGGAAGTAATAGGTTCATGTTCTCTTCTTCGGACCTCTACAAACTGTCTGTATAACTCCGCTGGTGTAGTTGGGATGCCAAATTTAGCAATGAATGCGTCTTTCATCGCGTCCCAAGTCCTGATGGACCCTGTAGGTAAGTGAATAAACCAAAAGTATGCCTCTTCTCCTCCCAATGAGTAAGGAAAAAGCCTACATGCCACATCTCCATATTCAATTTGTCTGTTACGAAGAAGGTCCTCGAACATCTTGATGTGATCTTCTGCCGTGCGATGGAAATCACTGACATTGAACTTGGAACAAAAATGTTCTGGATTCTTCGGCATATCATGATAAATCGCGAATTCCAACGGTGACGGATTGTTGACTAGCCAAGTCGCACCATTAAGTATATGAGGAGGAGGAGGTGGAGGTGGAGCACGTTGAGCCATTGTACTCTTTGAAGCTGAACTTGATGAACTAGCTTGACTCTTTGTTTGTGAAATTGCCTGGATACTAGATTGGATCGCTGCTTGTACTTGCTCCTGAAGAACTTGTGATGACTCAGGAGATCCTTCCAATCTTAGTTTGAATTCTTTGGGAGTATCTTCTCTTTTAGCTCGCTTTGCTTTGGAAGTAAACTGAAGTTCACTTAGATCTTTGATGCCTGGTGTGGACCTCAACAACCTTTGATGTTTCTCGGGCGAGAAAGAACCAATGTGATCCAGCGTGAAGTCCTGCAAGGATTATTGTGGGTTCCTTTGATTGCGAAGATCTCTAGCTATGACCCTTTGATGTTCTTCGGCTCTATCTTCCTCTTGTTCTAAGATGATCCTGACTCTGTTATATTCGACTTGACTTCTCCTTGCGTTCCAAGCTACTTGATTCAATTCGGAAATGATGTCTTCTTGGGTATTGCCCACTTGCAAATTGGGTTGCACTACTTGATTCAGTCCTTCATTCGGCAACACCATCGTACTTCATGATCATGTTTGCAATGTTTTTTCTCTTTTCAAAATCTTCGGACTTCGAACTTTGGAACTAAAGAGCCCTCCTTCTAGCGCCAATTCTGTTGACGTGTATTTTCTACACAATCATACACAGAATAAAATACCGACAGGCATCTTATCCTCTCTTGAGAAAATAGTCTCTAACTGCTGAAGATCTGCAAAAAGGATCAGTTAGATGGACTCCAAGGTTCTTTTAGTGGGGTCTCCACGTGTGGACAAGCTTTTTAGTGGTATGATGTGATTTGCTGTTTCCTCCAAGGCGTCTTACGGATTCCAAAGGCTCGAAGATTCTACTAAACTAAAAAGGAACTTTCAAAAAATAGCAAAAGGATAGGGTTTAAGGAAGTCTAATCTAGCCTAACCCTATGAACGACTTAGCATGAGTGAGATTTGGCAAGACTCAACCAACTTCAATTTTGCCATAAGATAACAACTCAATTGAAATTAGTGCGATCTTCTAAGGTAATAATGATGTTCAATGCATCAAAGACCAAGGACACTACTACGAAGGTAAATATCCTAGATACGAAAATGCTTGAAGGTTAAGGACTCAAAATGTTCTCCAGTCGACCACGCAAGGCGTTCCTACAATCAGCAAGAAGCTAGTGGTTTGGATTGCGAATCCCACCAAATATCAAATCTCACACTTAGTCTTTCAAATTAACAAACTACTTTGATTGAGCGTGATTCAAGTACATCCAACAACCATGAAGATAACTTTAGAAATTTGCAACAAAACACCATAACTTCAATATTTTATTGATTTCCAAGTCATCATATACAACAATTGCTTGAATTTCTCTCTTCAAGACTCAATCTTGCTACAAAATAAAAATTGCTTCTAACTCTAATCTCTCTATTTCACTCTTATCTGACTATTCGACTATTAACTATTACACTATTATCAAATGAAATGAAAAATGGGGGTATAAATAGCATCCCCAGTTACAATGAAAGGTCCGGATTGAAAATAAATCAACGGACAAGATCATGACACCTAAACCCTAATTAGGGTTTGTTACAAATGACCTCCTTTTTACTGAACAATATTAAATACATAGCCAAATATTAAATTTGGCACAAAAATCTAGGAGGTATCAACCAATGAGAAATAAGATGTCATGTCATCTGTAACAACCTTTCATCTAGAATCTTATTCCCTTTCCAATTCTCTTTCTTAGCATATGCAATGAATTTTGTCACGATTCCTTCGATTTCTGTGATTGGAATCTCGGGAAGATTCTTGATACTCTCTTCTAAGTGGATGACCTGATCGAATGCATCTAGAAGAGCTGCGTCCCAAGTAGGTTCAAGTTCCTTCGTTCTATCAATCAGGAGCATGGTGGCATACATGTGATCATATTGCTCATCTGTAACATCTGCGTCCTTGCGAAAGATGATCTTGATTCTGTCCTCAAATTCTTGCACATCCACATCTGTCTCGACTTCGATCCTTCTGCCAAGAATGGTACGAAGTACCTCAAATACTCTGTCCTGGATCGGATTGATCACCTCCTCAACTTGACCACATCTAACGCTGATGTCCTCGAAGAGAACACTCTTTATATGGAGTAAGGTTGACCACTGAAACAAACTGTGAGAATCACCCTCCAAGATCCTCTCCTGCGCTAAAACTCTTCTGGATGTATGTCTTATTACTTTCAAGACAGGGATGACAACGTCCTTGGTATGGGCAAATGCAGCTACTGTTGCCATCAATCTGTGGATTATCTCAAGAACTTGGATAGCCTGATGAATAATCTTAGCCATCCTTGTAACAAATTCTATGGCCACTGTATGAGATCTATCCATCCAACTACATGTACGCTGGACCAAGTTCTTGAATCTTTCTGCTTCATTGATCGATTGAAGGGGCAATGCCTGCACTGGTGATCTAACTGGATCCTGACGTCCCAAAGGTTCATTGATGTGACTGAAATATGTCCTCCATGCACCGACCTCTCTCTCCAGCTTTCTATTCTTTTCTACTTCTTCTCTAAACTTGTCCTTCAATGCCTCAAATGTGTCGGTGGCATCATCTAAAGTCTGCTCTACTGTGGATGGTCCTAACTCAAAAGTCTGTACATCATAATCTTCTGCTAGGATCTCACCCTCATATTTATCTGCTGCCGGTGTAGCTATCTGCAGTTTTCTAGATCCAGTCTCATCTCGAATCATCTTGGACATCTTTGTAGCCTTCTTTTTTTCTGTTATCACATGTGAACGTCCAACAAGGCTCTCTAAATCAATTGCACTGTCATCGTCCTCTACTACGATCACCTTGGTTAATCTTTCCTTCAACCAATCTGGAATATTCGATCTTGTCTCTTGAACTTGAATTTCTTTATGTACTATTTCTTCTTGTCTGGGAGGAGATGTTACTTCATTATCCTCTTCTAACTCATAATCTTGGAGAGATCCATCTGACGAAACATGCTGTGCCTGTCCTTCCTCCTGCCTGTCATTCTGTACCATCGACTCCATGGACTCTTCCACTCGAACTGTTCTATCCTCTGGTCTGGAAGAAGTACCCGGTGTTTGATCTTTGTTGGCACCTTGCTTTTTCTTGGAAGGCTCTTTCTTTTCTGATCTTTCTTTTCTCTTCGAACCTCTCGAAGGGAGATTGCCCTCACTGGTACATCGAAGGTTACCTTCACCTGAATTCCTAGGATTAGGATTGCCTTCACTAACACTAGCTCCACCTTCGGCTGGTTTCTCTTCCAAAGTAAAAGACATAGCTATGCCTTGTTCTCTCAACTTCTAATGTTGAACGTCTACCCATCTGCGAGTACAAGACAAGACTGGTGCCATCAAATCATCTAAATCCACGACCTCAGGTTCATTCCAATTCAAACTTATTGTTTTGCTTTCTCTATCATATGAAGACTGAATGTGCCTGCCGTTGCCCTGAGCTTGGTCGGCCACTCTGTAAATCCTGCATTTCCTGATGAAATCCAAAGGCAATCTAGAATGTATCTTTCGTTTCACTTCGAGATCATCTAGGAGATTCATCATAAAATCTTCAATTTGGTGCTCATGTTTAAATCTTCTACCGACCGTCTCCTCTAAATGTCCATGTGGATCAAAACTATTCCTCCAAGCAAAAGATGAAAAAGAATACAAAGCTAACTCCTTCTCTGCGTCATCCATGGCTAAGACATTAGGAAATACCTCAACTGAATTACCCAAAATAATAGGTACCTGAACTCCATTCTGATGTCTGTGTCTGAACGCCTTCACATATGCTGCCAACTGCCTTGTTACCTCAAGTAACACAATTCTGTCTGTCGGGTACCTCGGCAACATGTATGGGGGTAAAGGACATCCATGCACTCTGATGTAAGTGAACTTGGGAAACTGAATGAACCAAGCACCGTACCTCTTGATGAACTCCTGGGCATCCTAAGATAATCTGTTGTGAATCCCTCCTTGCAACGTCCTTGTGATGTTCATCGTGAAAGTATCATTGACTAACTTGTAGTTTTTCCCTGGCGGATGATGCAAGTAGGTATAGGATTCACAAGCTCTGACCTCGCCGGGTCCTCTTCCAATCATTCCTCTGTGAGGTAGTCCTGCGTACTCAACACTTCTGATCAACGCATAGATGACGTAAGAACTCATGTGGAAGGACTTAGTAGCCCTGAGTCTTCTCAACTGTACGTCTAAGCAATGGCTAATTATCCTAGCCCAATGTATTGTACCCTTTCCTTGAACAATCACCTGGATGAAGTAAAACATCCATTTCTCAAAATAGAAGGCATGAGGTGCTCCTGTAACTCTGTTGAGCATAGTAATCAAATCTCTGTACTCCTCCTGGAAATCAATCCTGTGCGGTGTGTTCGGTACTTTGCTCAGACGGGGACGACTCTTGAGTAGCCAGTTCTTGTTGATTATGCTTAGGCAAGCATCTGGATCATCATCGTACACTGACCTGGCTCCTTCAATGCTCTTATATATCATGTCCCTGTGCTCTGGAAGATGGAAAGCTTCACTTATGGCTTCCTCTGAAAGGTACACCAAAGTGTTTCCCTCATTGGACACAATTGTCCTGGACTGTGGATTGTAGTGACGGGCACACTCGATCATCAACTCGTGGCACTGAATAGCTGGAGGAAAACCGACCGCCTTAATGATGCCACTCTCTATTATTCTCCGGGCGACAGGTGATGGCTTGCCGATGTAAGGGACCTCTCAGAACTTCTTCGTGCTAAAGTTCCCCAAGTTTGTATCTCCAATGTTGCTCCACTTCGACACGATCTTGGTCTCCACTTCTTCGGTCTTCTGATCTTCTTTCATGAGAGCCGAGCGGCTGGTGGATGCTCCCGCCTTTGGGGTCGCCATACCTACACAACATTTCATTATTAGGACTAGATTTTGCAATAAATAGCGTAAATAAGAGAGAAAAGTTTTTAGGAAACATCATGATAAGTCTTTAGAGTTATCATTTCCTAAAAAACAATGATTGAGCTAAGAGATTCAAAATTCAGAATTTCAAAATTTAAAATATGACGACGAATGAATAAAGCAATAATAATTAAATCGCCATACCTCGATAGAGAGCTAACTCTAGAATGCAAAAACAAAATTCGCCTAGGCAAAATTGAGGTATAAAATAGTCTTCAATATGATCTCCTCAAAATTGACTTTGCCACCTTTGGATTTCAATGTGATCTTCAAGTATCGCCTTTGGCGTGGTCTTAAATGATCTTCAAATTTGCCCTTGACAAATCGCCCAAACAAATCCTCCAAGTCTTTAGCAAATTCGCCTTAATGTATCCTCAAGTTCGCATTTGGTGTGGTCTTCAAATTCGCACCACCCTTTGATAACTAAGCGCCACCCTTGGTTTGAATTCGCACCACCTTTGAACACACTTCGCACTATATTCCACTCCCCTTATATAGCGCTTCACACCTTTACCCACTTTGGCCGACTTGAATAAATAAAACCATTTTTTTTAAATGATTTTCAATAAAATAACAAGGCCGACTTGCTTAATTAAGCGCTCCAAATCGATTTTTATTAATTAATTAATTAATTATAAATGCCTTGCGTTTTTTTTAAATGTGAATTTCGATTTTTAAATAAAGGCAAAAAATAATTAATAAAAGATAACACCATATTAAATGCTAAATAAAATGGATATTCAATTTTTAAATCGATTTAGCATTTGAGGAAAATTCGAATTGTTTATTTTGACGCCAAAACTGGAAAACAAAGGGACGTACCTCATCGCTCTGGTCCCTTGGAGAGGGACAGGAGCGATCCATGACTTTGGTCTCGATTTTTGCATTTCTTACGTCCAACTCCTTCATCTCCACGTTGAAAATCGATCATCTCGATGGTCTTTCGAATTTGATTGCCTTGTGTGCGCATATGGGTGTCCTTTAAGTGCATATCGCCCTGGTCCTTGTCCAAAGGACAGGAGCGATCTATGTTTTTCACGTTCATCTTGCATCTTTTAATTTCGATCTTTCATTGTTGGCGAATAACATACTTTACTTGTTCCTTTTGCGCTTGATTCATTTGTCTTCATTATGTGTTTGGTCATTTTAAGGGGTCATCGCCCTTGTCCCTTGGAGAGGGACAGGAGAGATCCATGTCCTTTTCCTTGACCTTGGCAACTTTACACTTTGATCTCCTTTGCAATGTCTTCTAGACGCCGTCCTTCGCTCCTCCTAACCTCGCTTTGCTTTGATCTTGAAGGAACGTAAGTGTTTTGATAAGATCGCCCTGGTCCTTGTCCAAAGGACAGGAGCGATGTGAGGCTTTTACATTGTTTGGCGATGTTTGGACATTGAAAACCCTTGCGAATTATCTTCATACGATGCCTTGGACCCTCTAAAACATTGCGAAGTCTTGTCCTTACGTAAATTTTGCATGAAATGGCCAATGCATTCAACATCGCCCTGGTCCCTTCCTGAGGGACAGGAGCGATCTAGGCTATAGGGTGCGAATTTCATCATTGCGACGACCTTTGAATGTTTGCGCTTGCTAAAAAAATCTTGAAGTGTCCCTCGCCACCTTGACTTAACTTGGATCGTCTTTGAACTTGCGTAGGAAGCAACATCATCCTTGTATCGCCCTTGTCCCTTGGAGAGGGACAGGAGCGATCCTCCTTTTGTAGCCTTTATCTCACCTTGCCAGGTTCCGAGTTTATATTCAACGAACTCGTCCTTCTTCACTCTATTCGTTCATGCCTTGACATTGTTTGTAACTTTGCAAGAAAATCAATTATATCAAAAATCGCTCTGGTCCCTTCCTGAGGGATAGGAGCGAACTAGGCATTTAGCACTGTTATGGACGTCCCAAAAATCTTCAATTTATATTCAACGCATGTATCTCATGTTTTTCCTTGTTTTTGAACGTAAACTTGCCTTGACCTTGGTCTGGATTTTGCATAATGAAGGAAATCGCTCTGGTCCCTGGGAGAGGGACGAGAGCTACAAGGTACCTCGCCTTGGTCCCTTGGAGAGGGACAGGAGCGATTTGGTCAATATAGGTCATTCTCCTTCGTTTTTGCATCTCAAATTATATTCATTTGGCAAAGCATCTTCCTTTGGACGTCCTCAAATCATTAAGTCTTCGAAATCTTGCAAGGACAAGGCGAAATTGAATTTGTAGCTCCGGTCCTTCACTGAGGGACAGGAGCGATTTTCCTCCTGGAGGCATTTCTGTGCTCATGAAAATCTTCAATTTATATTCAATGGAAAGATATCGCCGTTCTCCATCACTTCCAACTCGAAATTTGTCTGGACTCTGCAGGGACGATGAGATATTTGAAAATGAGCTCCCGTCCTTCACTGAGGGACAGGAGCGATTTTGCTCCTACAGGCCAAAATAACATGATTTTTCACATTTTAACACTTCACGAGGCGAAAACAAATCAATTCCAATGCCCAGGATTAAAATAAAAAAAAAGTCAAAATTTGGTCAAAATATTCAATCAGACAAAAATTCACATTTCACCTTCGACACTTAGACAAATTTAAGCTCTGCATTAACATTCCAATTGAAAATTAGACCATTTTGGCGAATTCATTGCATTCAAAACTTGCATCCTAGAAAAGAAGCTCAAAACTCTCAAAAACGACTGGATTCTGGCTTGAAAAGATAAAATTTAAAACCCTAAGGCTTGACCCTAAATCCAGACGACTAACTAACTAACAAAACCCCAAAAAACGAAAACAAAAACGAACGAAAAACAAGCAAAAGAGGGGGTCCCCATTTGCGATGGGGCGATGTGTGAAATGGTCACAACAGGTGGAGAGAGGGGATAGAGGAATTGTGATAGGGAGATAAATAGGTCTAAAATTTGAGGCAGATAAAGTGAGTGAGATAGAGCGAGAGAATGCTGATAGGAGCCTACTGGTAACTGAAATTTGACTATCTGAAAATTTAAAAGATCTTCTATAACCTAGAATTTGCATTATAACTTCTAAAGATCTGAAACCACTCTCAAACATCCTGCCAATATATACATAAAAGGAAAAAGACATATTGAAATGTGACTTATACTTCATGTATATATTTTGATGAAGATGAAGAGAATGTTATATTTCATGTATATATTTTGATGAAGAGAATGAGACTGTCTTGAAAAAAAACAATTTAGATAATTTTTTGATGTGTTTGGGCCTCTTTTTCTGATGCAGCCGAGTTTTTGCCAAAGACTCGCCGAGTTTTTGTGAGATAAACAAGAGAGAGCAAAGAGTTCTAAAAACACCACTAAAGCCATTAGGAAAAGTATCATGTGATTAACACCTCTACTGCTTATAGTACAAATATCCAAGTCAGGATGATGTTGGACATAGTAATTACTAATTAACATTCAGAAGGGAAGGCCGGAATATTTATCAATCTTAGATCCCTTGCAATTGCCTTCAAATACCTATGAAAGATTGATGAATGTCAAATGCATGTGTCTGCATTAAGAGCGACATTTCACATAATTAAAATAAAGGGTGGCATCAATAGAAAGGAGGACTTTATTGTATAAGAAACAACTACCTTCCAACTATAAGCACTTTAAGATACCTAGTAATCATTTATAACATTTTGATAATTATGTTTAACTTTTGACAATGGGTTGCATATATATTGTGATACAAAGCAAGATTTACAGCATACAGCAAACAGCAAACAGCAAACAAGCTATTAAAGCTCTGTTATTTACCAAGGGTTGTTATCATATCCTGTTCTCAAAGTTGGTGGCCAGATTATGAGTAGAATTTAATACATAAGGGATTCTAATATCAACATGTAAACCCAGTAAATGGATTTGGATTCATATGTGTAGATAGGTAGCTGACTGTATGAACTACCATTTCCAAAATATCCCATGGTGTCATAATTGGAAAATCAACTAAGCAGAGGGAAGAGAATTATTAGTTGCAAGGGTGGGCGGGTGGCTGACAGTTCAACCTTTCCTTCGTTCACAGAAAGTACTAATGTTTTTGTCGTCTGTTAACTTAAGGAGTTGGGTAGCTGCACTTTCACATACTGACGAACTCTAAGTCAGTTAAGTGGAACTTTTCTCTGTTGTCATATAAGTGAAAAGCATAGTTGAGCAAGGATTTAAGAACTCACCCCTTTGTCTCCTATATCCAAAACACATTCTCAACGTCTCTAGTAGTTAAGAGACTTCAAATGATGTTTTCTAGTCTCAATATGTCTCCTGAAAGCAGTGCATGAAAACTGTAAAAATTCTCCTAGAAGTTTCCTGGATATGGTATATAAATTAGATTTTTTTTTCTCAAGAGCTAAAACTGGTTGAAAGAGTTCAAGAACTATAGAAAAACAATACTACATGAAATTTTCCAGTATTTGCATAAAATTTTATGCATTTCTTTTGTAGCAGAAACCTCACTCGTGAAATCCAAAGTGCACCACTACATGAAATTTTCCGGTATTTGCATAAAATTTTATGCATTTCTTTTGTAGCAGAAACCTCACTCGTGAAATCCAAAGATGCCTACACACACAGAAGTTTTACCAGTTGATTGAAATAAGAAAGAAGGGTAATCCATGGTAGCAGCTTGTGCTAATAGATTATATGCTATAGATGTAATACTAACTACCATAGATGGCACACTCGCAGAGTACTCGGCGAGTTGCAAAAACTCGCCGAGTTCGAGCTCTGCGAGTTTTTCTGACTTTAACTCGCAGCAAAAACTCGGCGAATTTTTGCAAAAAACTCGCCGACTAATCGCCGAGTATTTTGCAAAAACTCGGCGAGTTTCTTTTAAAAACTCGGCTAGACTAAAAATAGACATCACTACAGTAGCTTCTGTGATAGCACAAACTACAATCATGTTACTCATGAAAAGTTGCTATACAATGGGCTCTAGAGGAATGTCTTTCTAGTACGTTAATTTCATTATCACAAGCTAGCATGTTGCTGGCTACTCTGTTCACCTCAAAATGTTTTCTTGATGATGTACAATGAAACACACTAAAAACTATAAAAGTGGGCAAGATGAAGCAAAATTAAAAAAATAATGAAACTCTTGTCTCTTTACAGAACTCAATTTGGTTAAAAAACCCTGCTCACCCCTGCCACCTTTGCTTGCTCTTCTCCTTTGGCCACGCACATGAGAAATTTGCTCAAACAAAAAGATTAAGGGTCGTAATTTATACTCACTGACGATCAAAAAGAAACCCACCAACTTCATACTGAATTGTTTTTGCTTCTTTTCTATCAGATTAAAATCAATGCTTAAAATGCAGGGTACACAAGACCTCGCTAGGTGAAATGGGAGATGATTACAGATCCCCAAAACAATTTTGAAAATGTCAAGGAATCCTCTTCTGCCACAGAAATGCTGGGTATTTCCAGGACACCACTCCTTAGCACGGACAGCCCAGTAAGTCTACAGTGCATCTAGTAGTTTGGGATAAAGGGGACATTCTGCCCCTGTTTTAACTATATACTATGGAATGTGGGGAGTAATTCCCCCAAAACAGGAACACACAGAAGGGCTATAGCACAAATATTATCCTTACGAGCTGATGATTGCAATGTGATCTCCACAATATGCTTCATAGAGGCGCTTGGCTTCACTTGGATTGGATTGGCAAGCATGGCACACTGAGGTCTAACAGATCCATGTGAAGTTAAGCAAATTGGGAAAAAGCTATTAATTGAAAACTTGAATATTGATTCATTTCTCTACCTATTCAGAAGAGAATGATACAGATTGTCTTGTAACAAATAGACTGGTAGTTTTCAAATAAACAAATGATTGAAGAGGACTGCAGCAAATTGCCAAATCTACTACACTGACAATTTTGTACATGTTTTAGGCTCACAAGTAGACAACAATCACCATCCACACAAAAATAGAAAGGATTCACATGGGAGAAAAATACTAGAAAACAACCATGGCAGTGTATGTTACTAGGCACACCCTTAAGGCATCCCGCACCCATACCAAGTACGCCTGAGAGTACACCCTGGGTAATGCACCCAGGTGTCTAGGTATACCCAAGTATGTACCCAGGCATACCCAAAGGCTCTGAGCACCAAAAACTAACAAAAACAGACATTTTTTGCATCCGAAGACCCTAAAATGTCTCTAAAAGCATCATTTCACCCAATATAAAGATCATTTTGCTCTCTTCACTCTCTATTCTCATTTTCTCTCAAAAAAATAATTCAGGGCTGTAGCCCTTGACCCCAACTTCGGCCTACAAGGAAATGAAAGTTCATTTCCCCACACCCCTTCAATCGTTGGGTTTTTCTCACATATAAAATATTGTGCAGCTTAACATTGCTGCCCCTCAAATCCATTAGGGTCTCCACTCCAAAACCCCACTAGTTAGTGGGATCTGTTGTCATATAAGAATTTTGATTAGAGTGAGGGGGTCTAGGAATGGAGACCAGAATCAAGAACTTAGACAACTAAAATTATCACTATTAAATGCCAATTGATAAATATAAATATTAAATATTTAACTATCAATTGGCATTTAATATTTATCTTTATCACTACCATTTTGGCATTTGGCATTGATCAATAATGAAGTATCGTACTATCAAATGTACTTAGTTTTACAATTTTGCATATTTCTTTAAAAATTTTGTATATATATACGGAGCCCAAGGGCGGAAAAAATTGCCTGTACCCACATACGAGGTTCTCATACCCATACCAGAATCAAGAACTTAGACAACTAAAATTATCACAATTAAATGCCAATTGATAAACATTAATATTAAATATTTAACTATCAATTGGCATTTAATATTTATCTTTACCACTACCATTTTGGCATTTGGCATTGATCAATAATGAAGTATCATACTATCAAATGCATTTAGTTTTACAATTTTGCATATTTCTTTAAAAAATTTGTATATATATATACGGAACCCAAGGGCGAAAAAAAATTGCCTGTACCCACATACCAGGTTCTCATACCCATACCTACACCAGCAACTTAGATAAAAGAACAACATAGTAGGCTAAAGAAAAAGGTAAGGAGGAGCAAGACATTGCAATAGGAAGAGAACAAAAAGAAAGAGGATAACCAATGAAGTGAGAATGCAGTACACAGCTTCAAGGTGAAGACGGAAGTATAGAAATAGAGGAACTGATCATTAAAGGATACAGTAATTACCAGTTTGTAGTAAAAACATACAACCTTAGATCACCTGACTCTGTACATATGCATTGAGCTAAACATTTTAGGAATTGAATGAAATATGGTAAGCTTGCAAAAGGAATCGTGGAAAAGGTATGAAGAATGGAGCAAGTCAACCAAAAGCTATGTAGAATAAAAGAAGATCCGTAAAACGAAATAATTTCCAATGAACAAATGTGAACAGCATATCTCTACACTTCAAACAGCACAGGAGGTTGCGAACACCTACAAACATTTGTTGGTCAATGTGTGACAGACAGGATGAAAAGAATTATTTTCTATACAATGTACATAGCAGCAGATGATCTCAATCAACTAATGAAAAAGTCCTGAGTAACCTGGAGACACGTGGATAGAGGTTCCAATACAGGGGTGGGGAATGCACTTCAAATTATGATAGACAAGTAAATGAATAAGAGGATTTCCACTCTATTACATATAAATCTAGTCCTCAGAAAGTGTGTGTATGGGGACAGGGATGTGGTACTCATTTTATACTGGAGTTTCCTGGTAACTATGTGAAGAACCGTAGACCAATAGATGCAATATACTAAGAGCTCAAATATATCAAGCAAAGGAGAAACTGAATCTACTGAAACTTGCAAGTCATATATAACTAACTGAATTTTGTGCTCCTAACACACATCCACAACAGAACAAAACTGTTCCAAACAAATGCCAGGAAATTAAAAAAATAATCAAAAAATACAACTTGACAACTTCCAAGTTAGCCCTAATCAATGCCTGAGTAAAGCGCAATGAGAATAATTCAAAAGAATATCACACTGTCTAAAGATTTTTTAAAACGTATAAAGTTGCCTAACACTAGACACCAAGACCAACAACCGAGTCAATTATGCATGGCACAACTGCAGATTAACAGATACCAACTTAAAAGAGACAGACCATAAAGGGTATAAATAAATAGTTCATAGTTCAATTTGACATAGAATACATCGCAAGCTCTTGTGTAAATTAAAAAGACAACTTGAATAAGGACTAGAAATAATTCGCATTGAGCTGCTAAAGCTCAGACATGAATCAAAAGATCAAAAGCCTTGAGCAAAGTTTAAGAGTCGGATGAATTTGAAATAAATGATTTAATGGAACAATTATCTGGCAAACTGACATGGTATGAGTCAAACAATATGCAGAAATTACCATGTTGCAGACACTACACACAATAGGCACACTTACATTAAAGAAACTTAAAGAAATAAAAGTTAAAGAAGAGATAGATTGCTGAGAAAAATGGCAAGAATTACTTTAAGCTAATGTAAAATTATGAGAAGAATCGAGTTGACGTAGGGTGCAATATTTTTGGGGTAAGAAAAGTATTACGTAACATGAACATAAACAACCTTGAGGAGATATATTTATGACTGACTTATCGTTTATTTTATTCTAAAAATACTGACCAGTCTTTGTAAAATTATTCTGTTCTGAAAAATTATTCTAAAAATACTGACCAGTCTTTGTATTATTCTGCTATAATACATAGGGTTTAAAACAAATGCTGGGAGATGCTGCAAGGTGTTTGTCTTGTTCAACCATTCAATTATGATTTGTGTACTTTCTTGAAATACATTTCAACAAGGTATTGTTCCTTAGCTGCTATTTTGCCATTCGTTGGATTCATTGTCTGTGTACTTGAACTAATCTATACTTGTTGCTGGAGAGTAGAATATGCAGCACTTACAGTATCAAGAAGGAACCTATCTCCCCCATGCCTTGCTATGAATGACACAGCCACAGGACACTTATCATGCTGTCCTAAAGGTATGCTTGCCTGTCCATTTATGTATACACAAACACAATTTAGTAGCAAATGTTTTCCCCAAAACATAATAAGCAATGTCTAATTGCTGGAAAGAGAATCAACGAACCAACACCAGCTGTGCTTATTACATTAAAACAATGAAAAAAATGACTGTTTATTAGTGGATCCAGTATATTATTTGATTCAACTCTTAAATAAAGAAGCCCAGTTGTCTCCTAGAATAATCTTTACTGAAATAAGCTAAAGATTTGCAGAAAGGAATGTAATAACAGCCAGAATCCATTTAAATTTTCGGTGCTACCTGACAGCATCCAGACATGCCAGCAATACATAACAGAGTCAAAGCTCTCGTTTGGAAGTCCTCCAAGAAGTCCACCTTCATATTGAGCTTAGGAGGAGGATCTGCGGTTGTAGGAATGACTAATATTCCATCATCCTGTGAACATGATACACAATAGAACAAAGATAACATTTTTTACAAAGTTGAGACTAGAAGCCAATCAATTCAAAGTTGTTCCACGAATTAAAGAAAGAACAACGCTATCAGGATATGCCTTGAAATGTCTAAATTCATCTCTTGTAAGAATAGTCAGTTTATTGCACTGTAGCGCTAAAGTTGGTAATTCATCCATGCAGTAAACCAGTAAAGGGTATCACATGCAACCTACTGCCAGATAACACATGGACAACAAGAAAAAATCACAAGAAATACATGCATGGGATATCTGACAGGAAATTCATGCTATCAAAAAGTGCATATATATATGCATAAATATGGTGTGTGAAGGTTGACTGAAATAAGTAGAGCTGAAGCTCCAGTCACTATAAGTGAGCAGAGGCTCACATTTATGTAGCAGACAATTAATCATGCTCCCCATATGTTCAAACCAACAGAAATAAAATTCACATACTTAATGACCTAATCAAACTTCCATAACACAAAAGTGCACTCTGATAGATTGCAGCAAGCATGATTAATCATATTTTGTAGCTACGAGACATAAATACCTTTAAAAGAGAATTTAGAGCTTCGCGCGCTTCTTCCCTAACCCTCAAGGAAAGACCAATATTTTCATCATCTGTGTCTATGTCTAGAGCTGCACGTATACGACCAGATATGCCAGGTCCAAAATCAGGCTTCACCAAATTGATCCAGTCTTCATGATTCTTTTTGAACTCATACCTGCAATTTCAATCAATGAATCACTAAGATTCAGACATCCAGAAAATTAAAAAGGAACAGTTACTTAAAACATGGGTGAAACCTACAAGCATGAATCAAATAACCAAGCTGGATACTTCATGAAACTGCATTAGTTACAACAAGTTGAGTTAATGGAGAGTAAATTGAAAGGAAATGGTCACATCAAACCTATATATATAATTTACACACACACATTTATATATAAAGACAACAATAACAAAATACAAGAATCCCAAAAAACAATTTGCTCTTATTAACTTTTTACATATAGAAATTTAAAACAATACATAAAATTAACATCTTTCGAGTAGGCAACCAGCATATCCAGATAGGATACAAAAGTTCTGGAGTATCTAATATGTATACCATTTTTATACCCAAATTTGTATCAAATACACTAGATACAGACACAACTTTGGCAGTTTCTTGACTTTTGTATCATTTTTTATTTGTTAAAATTCTTTTCGTGAAGAAACCATTTAGTTTTTGACTCAGACTTGGATTTAGGCTCAGTGCCCAGACTCAGCCAAGACTTGGCAAATTGAAAAAAACATGAAACATGGAGATTTTTAAGGATTCAAAACTTGTTTCATACACCCTCTAAAGAATAAACTCTAGAGACATACTAAACTAATCAAGTAGAAACTACTTTGACCATATACAAGTATACATCGATCACATGAATATACAAATGAATTTTACAAGTATATAACTATATATCGATCACATGTTATATAAATTTAGAATTATAAATAGTGTCAAATGTATATGAATCTCATGGATTATAACATCTACGGCATCAAAACAAATATCAAAACTGAAAATATAAGTCTGGCTTAGAGGAGCTTATTATTCATCCCAATATCACGGCAAGTCCTACGCTAGCGTCTAAGATTTGTCCTAGATGATCATGTAGCCATGATATTTGCGTGTCTCAGTGACTAGCGTGTATACTCAAGCAGGAGATTTATTATTAAAGTTTTCTTGAAGCCTTCAAGAATGCATGTTTTGTTGTCAAGTTCATTAACAAAAAGGAACAGTTAGGTAAAAAGATAAATGATTGTGTTCCAATTTGACTTTAGCTAGGATACTAATAGAAGGGATCATTCTACGAGTTGTATGTGCAAGGCATGATGATTACGTTTTTGCATTAACTTGTATTCAGCAGTATAATGAATAGAGCATGCCAACTTTGCATATGGCAAGCCTTGTCTACTAAACAAATTGTCCAATATATGAAACAAGATAATCCTCGATTGTGACTTTGACTGTAAAGGTTCAGATATTTGCAACGGGGGATATGTATTTGTAGATTTTATGATCATGATTCATCATGATCTATTACTTCGTTAGAATTATAGCTTGATGGGGATTTGGGAGCAACGCCCCCAATGGGATTGAGGGGCACAACATTTTCATATTTTTTTGTGAATCCTAGATGAGCATGTGATAAACCCTAAGTTGCTGGTTTGGGTTCAAGAACCTAGTTCAACAAAATTTTAAAAAGGGGTTTGGGTTTGTTAGTACAAATCTATATATATATATTTATTATATTATATTATAATAATATATACAATAATCAATAAATTTATTAAAAAACTTTAAATGAAATTACAAATAAATAAAAAATTTCACTAAAAATTCATAGAAAAAAAAAGCTTATGAAATTTGTGACCAGCGAACCGGACCCCGTACTGAAGGCGGCCCTAGACTTGGAGCGGACCCAGATCCGCATCCGAGCTGCACGGCCCGAACCTGGTAACTTAGCATAAACCAAACAAGCATTGAAAGGTTGTAAGCTTTTTTTAATAAAATAACTAAAATGTTGGATTAACATTTTACAAATTTTTATTATCTTTTAACTTTCTTCCCCCAACCATAGCAAAGTCTACCATGCAGGACTCGTCGGGTACCTCGGTCCTGAGTCCCCAAAACCCATTTGACTCACTCACCAAGTCTAGGCAAGTCTTGTAACTATGTTTTTTTACAAAGGGGGTTCACATGGGGCAAAACCCACACTCACCTCTCCCTCCCCCATAAGAACAATAAGCCAAAGATGGAATGAAGCCCAAATGAAAAAAAATATTGTGATGTTTCATGTTTTAGAAACTTTAATGCAATGATCTACAGGTATTCAACCCTAGGACCAAGGTATGCATACCATATGTGCAAAAGGTTTTGGGAGATGCAAAAATGGGTATAGGAATAGGACATCCCCCATCTCTCTTTTTTGTTAAAAGTTGACCATCTACATTTTGCTTAGGATTTGGGACACCTTGAACCCATCTACATCATAGGAGACCATAATCATAAGACATTGTTCGTTAATTAATTCGCTTATCTATCAACCATAAAATGTATTACTGTAACTTTGGGCTACGTGTAACACGAAATTTAGACAATGTCACGACTGAGAACACCTCGTTGCAACAGTGGGGATGGAGTCACATGTTTTAGCAATGGGCCAACATTATCCTCATGACTTTCAAAGTTGTGAACCATCAATTCATTGACATTAAATACAACATATGTTAGGGTATTGGGGTATAGGTTACTTTCAATGTGAGACAAGTGTAGGAGTATGTTTAGTGTGGCTCAATAGGTAGGTTGTTTCACTACTACATTTGGGTGGGTCAATATTTTTTCAGTATGAAAATAGTAAGGTTGTCATAAACAACAATAATATTTTACTTTGCTAATATTATGTAGGAACCTTTATTTTGAACATAATTAATGATATTAAAGGGTGTTATTATTTAGGAAATTTTGGAAGGAGATATCTTCTTTTAGAATGGTAGGCTTGTAGATTTCTTAGGTAGTTTATGTCATTCCCCACAGTGTATATATTTTAGGATTTTGTTGAAGGATTGGAGTGAGAACCCAAGAGGAATTAATGATTTTATTGTTAGCCATATTGTAGTAAAGTAAAAATAAATTAGGATGAGCATGTACCAAAGGTATAGGGGGATGTGTCCTTGAGAGTTTTTAGCCCTTGTTCCTGCTCCGAGGACATCCCAAGGAAGGGGGTCAACTTGGGGACATGTCCAAGGTGTCCTCAAAAACAATTTCCAACCAAAATATTTCTGATTGGTGGGGCCGTCTAGGAAACACGATGGGGACAGCCAACTAGGATGTGGAGAGGACATCTAGACATCCCTCAACTGTCCCAAAGATGGTCGACCATTTCCAATTTTTCACCAAGTTTTTAAAACAAAAAGGACTCATTAAAAATTTAATTTATATTTGTACTTTGAAGACCCCATGCTCCTCTAACCCTAAAATGCAAACTTTAAACTCTCTATCTTAGGCATTTGACTTCATTTTTACATCCAAAAAAATTTGCTGCCAAGTAGCAAGTTAGAAGGACAAAGAGGAGGGTTTGTGTTAAATTCGTGCCCTAGATCAGTAATCAGATTTGTAACATTTAATCATGCCCTAGTTTATTAATCAGATTTGTAACATTTGATTATGCCCTAGTTTATTAATCAGATTTGTAATTTAGTAAACTATAATCAAGTAAATTCAAGAATGAAACAAGGAACCAAGAGACAAACACAAATACCCTGGGAAAACCTCCAAGGAGGAAAAACCCAGCATTAAAGACCCACAGGTCAGATTAGGTATTCACTCTTATTGCACAAATACAATACTTAGCTTGCTTTTCTGAATCTGATCTTTACATATCAGATCTGCCCCTTTTGCATGCTTCAAGACTACACCAAGATGCCCTAGTTTTCTTGAATAAGTTCGCACAATCCTTGGGTAAATTCCCACCTCTTATTTTCAGAGCTAGTTCGCTGATTCCATGAATGAATTGTATTTGCAAGATGACTTTATTTATATGAGTCCTTAGCCTTTTTTAAGTCCAAGTCGGCCTCCCTCTTTTGGCACCAATTTGTTTATGGTGGCGTGGAGGTATAGGGCTGGGCTCAACTTGGGGGCACGTTACCCCTTTAGGATAGGACCCAGTCCTATATGGGCTCGGATGTTGCCTTAAGGCAATCCGAACCCATCTTCACCTAGTTACAAACAACACTCCCTCTTAACTAGGGAAGAAGAGAATACATAATCTGAACCTTTAGAGTTCCATCTAGCACACAAGCATAGAAAGTGTAATACACAAGTGGGTCTTCACATAATTACAATTTTCCATCTAGCACACAAGCTTAGATTGGACACAATTCATTCTTGCACACAAGCAAAGAATGATCAAAGTGCTGCAGATAGAGTCACTGAGATTGGAGCTCCCTCTCAATCAAGGTTCCGTTTTCCACAATACCAAGTCTGTCTCTGAAGTATTCGAACTTCACTCTGGATAAAGGTTTGGTAAGGATGTCCGCAACCTGTTCATCTGTGCTAATGTACTTTAGTTGAATGGCGCCTCTTTGCACCATATCCCGAATGAAGTTATAGTGCATTTCCACATGTTTGGACCGGTCATGGAACACAGGATTTACTGACATCTTTATACAGCTTTGATTATCACAATGAATGGTGGTAGGACCACTAGCTTGACCAAATAATCCAACAAGGAGTTTGCGAAGCCACACTGGATGCAACAGATGCTGCAATGTACTCAGCTTCTGCAGTGCTCAATGTTACGGAAGATTGCTTTCTACATGCCCAAGAGATCATTGCAGAGCCCAAGTTGAAGCAGATACCCAAAGTACTTTTCCTGATACATTCATTGTGCAATTTGTAATAATAACTCAGCCAGCACTCCTTAGAGAGGATCACAACAAGTAGCCAGTAACCATAAGTAATAAGTAACCAAATCACATAATGGTAACTCATCATGGAACCTTTTATAATGTTCATCTTGCCTTTCCTGTAGAGGATGAATCTAGAACTTTATCATGTACACCTGCAAGACATGAATAAACACAAGTATATATATGCACATCATGGACTCTTTCCATGATATCTATCACACATATACATCATCCATTGCCTGCTAAGAATGATGACAAGCTTCCATTTCAATCTTCTCTCAGAGAAGAATGTAACATCATACTCCTTCATCTTGCTCACAAGCAAAGAATGAATAAACATAATCTTCTATCTAGTACACTTTCCATCCAGCACACAAGCATAGGATGAAATTCCATCTTTTCTACCATCTTACATTGCCCACAGAGGATGGTAACAATTACTCTTATCCCTGAGAAGATTACACTACCACCTTACATTACCCGCAGAGGGTGGTGATGAAACACAATGCATCACTGAGGTTGAGACTCCTTCTCAATCAAGGCGGTGTTCTCCACAGCTCCAAGTCTATCTTCTAAAGTACTCAAGCTTCAAAAGACTTGGTGAGAACATTTGCAACACAAGATTATCCTGCCATAAGACACTGAATTTTCAGGTATCTCTATACGATTTTGATAATAAATAATTATAAGAAACCATTCAACAAAAATTTGAAAAACCACACAATTTGCCTTGATACAGTTCATGCTCCAATGAATTCAGCTTCAGCAGTACTCAATGTGACTGAGGACTGTTTGCTGTAGTCCTAAGAGATCATAGGGTATTCAAGTCACAATAGGAGATTGAAGTGACTTCCCTTATCTGAGACACTTCAAAATCTGAGTTAGCCTTCTGAGGTGATTACAGTCTTCTGCTCACAATCATTTGAGATTTTCAAAATGCAACAAGATATGCTTGGCAGCAACAACATGCTTCAACCTTGATCATGAATTAGCTGAGGCATCCACCAATCAGCTGCTTGTCTTCAGATGGATCTGCAAAATCAGACTTTGCTACAGACATCCTCAATCTTTATGTTAGTTTTCATAAAGGTTTACAATCCATTATTCTAAATATCAAAAGTATACTTGACTTGGAATACTTTGGTTAGATCCTTGACATATTTCTAATCCTAGAAGACAATAAATTTAGATCCTTGCGCTAATTATTCCTTATATTCCAATGATGAGAATAGAGTTAAAGCATCACATCAAAAACCAAAATACTTTAAGAAATGAAGTTAGAACTTTACAAAACCCTAGACTTAACAAATGATTGTCAATTCTTTAATACTAAGTCTTTATTGAAGATAGGAATCCCTCTTAATCCTTAATCAAATAAGATTCAATAAAGGAACCAGAAATCATATACAACTGAAGATGCTACTTGCTTTTCTCTTACTTTCACCTTCTGCAAGGTGAGTTTTCAGAAAAACTTTAACCCCGAGAGGCTGAGATACAACCTAGTTCCCATCCGAATAACTATGCCTGAAAGGATCCTTATATACTTATAAAAAGAAAAGAGGCGTGAGATTCAAGCAAGCAAAATACATAAGCCAAATCATCTTTCAAACTGAACAACTGAAATTTAGATTTCTTAGAAACCCAATCACAAGATATAGTATGACTACATACATATGATTGATAAATATCAAGTAGAACAGAATCTTCATACTTTGCTGAACAAGATCCTAATTATATTCAGCTTTGGTGGAAGTAAAAGAAATTCACGAGTGAAATTCTTACCTCAGCCTGAAGAGATCTCAAGGCTAATCACAGAAGGAGACCATTGACTTGTTCATCTTCCACTCTTCCTACATATGCTATTTACAACAATACATTCTAACTTCTACTATGTAGGAAAGAGCATCATCATAACCAAATAACTGAAAGAAACCTGTCATGCAGTTATTTTAAAAGATAACCGACACATAATAAGACTGCATTTGTCACAACATTTAATGACATGAGCTCGAATGCAACAAGGATGATATAAGGATGGCAACTCGGGATAACACATGCACAAACTTGCTTGTAGACCTACAAGGATAAACACCTGTCACAGGGAACCTTAAAACATGATTGGCCCAACACGGGTTAATTCAAAGAGAATATCATTTTCCTTTCACACAACCCAACAGGGGTTTTACAACACTAAGTAAGCACAAACCCATAAGAAGCAAATATTGATAATGAAAACCTTATTATTACAACTTGACAAAGAAACCCCAGATAAGCAAATTGACAAAGTTATTCAACAGGAATACTTAACCTTCAATTATCATAAAGTCTCTCATCACAAAATAAAGAATTTAAAAAATACACCTGTTGATGTTTAGATAACACTGCCATTGGAACCGACAGCTTCTCAAAAGAAACTATCTTTGCAGTCTATCTTCAAGAGCCATAATTCGCAATCTCCTCTTGATGTGCCTTAGCACAGTCAACTAGGGTTGGAAGATTGGTGGGAATACAACTGATTTTGTTAGCAATACAAAATAGTAGTTGCATGTCTAGTAGCAAAATAAATCTACCATACCATCAAGGATTCAAAAATTGGATCAGATCACATCAAAGGTTAAGAATCATGAAATATATACCAACCTAGGGTTTAGACCAATTCTGAAAATCAACAACTCTGAAGGTCTGAATAAGGTAATGACTCCACAGTATATACTTTGCATTCCAGAGATCTGAAAAATCTGAAAGGAGAAATATCAGTTACTTCCTTCTTTGGTTCTTCACTCGAATCTCCACAATCTTTAATGAATTAAAGAATGACTCCTTGATGAGGACCCAATGATGCCCTCTAACTTCACCCTTGTCATTTTCTTAATAAAAGGCGAACAACAACCTGAAGGTAAGAGCTTACTGAAATCTGAGGGTTAGTATAACCTTAGCTCTGATACCATGTTAAATTCGTGCCCTAGATTAGTAACCAGATTTGTAACATTTAATCATGCCCTAGTTTATTAATCAGATTTGTAACATTTTATTATGCGCTAGTTTATTTATCAGATTTGTAATTTAGTAAACTATAATCAAGTAAATTCAAGAATGAAACAAGGAACCAAGAGACAAACACAAATACCCTAGGAAAACCTCCAAGGAGGAAAAACCCAGCATTAAAGACCCACAGGTCAGATTATGTATTCACTCTTATTGCACAAATACAATACTTAGCTTGCTTTTTTGAATCTGATCTTTACATATCAGATCTGCCCCTTTTGCATGCTTCAAGACTGCACCAAGATGCCCTAGTTTTCTTGAATAAGTTCGCCCAATCCTTGGACAAGTTTGCACAATCTTTGGGTAAATTCGCACCTCTTATTTTCAGAGCTAGTTTGCTGATTCCATGAATGAATTGTATTTGCAAGATGACTGTATTTATATGAGTCCTTAGCCTTTTTTTAAGTCCAAGTCGGCCTCCCTCTTTTGGCGCCAATTTGTTTATTGTGGCGTGGAGTATTTAGGGTGGCGTGGAGGTATAGGGCTGGGCTCAACTTGGGGGGACGTTACCCCTTTAGGATAGGACCCAGTCCTATATGGGTTCGGATGTTGCCTTAAGGCAATCCGAACCCATCTTCACCTAGTTACAAACAACAGTTTGAAGGTGCTATTCGAAAACAAAAACCAACATTTACTAGCAAAAAAGGAGAGGATTGAGGCAGCAACCAGCAAGAGAAGTGAACGTGTGTTTTTTTATTTTAAATTTTTGAGCTTGCAAAAACCAAAACAAAACAAAAAGACAGCAGTAGTGAAAGTAGTGGGCACATTGAGAGGGAAGAACAAAATGAAAGCCAATCGGTTAAAGGGAGACAACCTCAAATAAATCCATTTGAATTCCCTTCCGAAGTTTTATAAGCATATGCAAAAGGCCCCTTTAATACTAAAAACCTCTTCTTCAAATGACAACATCCCTAGACAAAGAGAAAAAGAAAAATTCGGGGGATTGTAGATTGTGATTGTGACACATTTGTAAAGAAAAATTTAATGAGAGCTACACAAGAGTTTATTCTCATCTTTTGGGTTTTATAGGCCAAGGGGTCAAGGTTTGTAAAGATATAAAAGATAATGAGGGTAGATTGTTATATAGACTGCACATGGAAGCAGAAACAAAAATGGGGCTGCCAATGCAAACACAATCCACAAAATCAGCTATGCATATACCCTCTATGTTTGGTAGTCCTAATGGTAGTACTAGTAGTGATATTCATGTTTCCAAAGGAGGGAAGAAGAAGACTACTAGTACTTCTAGTGAGCAGCCTAATCCATTTGCAAATTTGTTCAATGTGCATGCAGGAGATATGGCAAAGTATTCCATAGCCAAATTTTTCTATGCTTATGCCATCCCTTTCCAGGTAGCACTTTTGTTGGTACCTCATTCACCCCCCCTGGAGAACATAAACTACGCACTACACTCCTTGACAAAGAATATTACAAGTTGAGTGTGGTAATGGAGGACATGAGACAATGTTGGATTAGGATGGTCTGCTCTATTGTCATGGATGGGTAGATTGATATTAAACATCGGCCACTTATCAACATTATAGTCACATGTTCAGTTAGCTCATAAATCCTTAAAGCCATTGATTGTTCTTGGAAGTGCAAGGATGCAGAATTCCAGTTTCATAGTTTGAGAGATGCCTGATGGTGGAGGATGCTAAGCACATCTTTTAGGCCCCTTGTTAGTGTGTTGAACAATGCATTGAAAGACATAGGAAGATAGACTAAGTGCAGCAAGTGGTTGTAGAGGCCAGCGATATTCAAATGTTTATTTGCAACCATCACACCTCACTTACTCTCTTCAAGACATTTTCAAAGAAGGAATTCCTTAAGCCTGTAGAGACAAGGTATGCCAGCTATTTTATTTTTTTATAGAGGATGCTTGAGGTGGAGAAGGCTCTATAGTTGATGATGGTTAATTCAATGTGGAATAGATGTTCTAATGCAAATATTGCAAAAGGGAGAAGCATCAAACGAAAAATTCTTGATGATGATTGGTGGTCCAATGTGAGGTAAAAAAATTGTTATTAATAATTTTATATCACTTACTGATTTTCATTTTATTGAAAATCATTGCTGATTTTATTAAAAAAAAAATCTAATTTTGATTTTCTAACTTGTATTTTTTCAGATTTTTGTTTACAAATATATTTGCTCCATTTCACCAGTTGTGGATGTCATTAGATATGCTGATACAAACCATCCAAGTCTTCAAACAATTTATGAGACATTTGACAGCATGCTTAGAATAATGAAGCGAGCAATTTCTACTACGGATCCCAATTCAGGATTAAATGAGCAAGAAATTAAGCCCATTGTGATGCAATGGTGGAACACTATGAACACCTCACTTCATATGGCAGCTTTGTTCTCAATCCCAAATGTCATGCACCAAGACCTAGTAGGGTGCCTCCTTGTGATGATGAAGAGGTGAAAGAAGGGTTTATGGAGGCCCTTGGAAAAACATATTCCGTTGAGGACTCAAGTGTACTTTGTGCACAATGGCTTTAGTCATCTTTGTGGTCCAACATTCGGCAAACTAGAGGCTAAGATAGATAGAGCTACATTCACTCAAAGGGATCTTATTGGATGGTGGACATGGCATAGGAAACATGCACCAAAGTTGAGGATGCTCGTTGTTCGCCTCCCTTCACAAGTAATACATTAACACAATTTATTAATTTGATTAGTGTTGAACATTTATATTTATTTAATCATTAAAATTGAATGTCCTAAATAGTAATTTGTTTTTCGCCTCCTTTCACAGGTTGCTAGTTCCTCTGTTGCAAAAAGGAATTGGTCCACATACAACTTAATTCACTCCATCGAGAGGAATAGGCTAGCCTCTAGACGTGCAAAGAAAACGGTGGTTGTGTGTAGTGCTTTATGACTCCAGGATTGTCAAACTCATAGTATTGATAGACTCCGGCTTTGCGGTGGGATGTTGATTCAGAGGACGCCACCCAGATAAATGAGGATATACATTAGGGATTTGTTGGAGTTCCATTATATGTGCCAGACCCTCATAATCAGAGTGGCAATGACTTGGACTTTGATTTTGACGCAATGTTGGCAGATGTCGATAATGCAGTCATCATACTTTCCATTACTATGTTTTTGACATTAGCGACATTGTCATTTTGACATTTGTAGTGCAAACTTGTAGCCTTTGGGCATTTTGGTGTACACAGTATTTACTATTTTTCATATGCACATTGACATGAATTATAGAAGCAATTAAGTATTACTATTAATTTGTTTGACTCTCATGTGAACTCTATTGTTGTGTTTTACTTTTGATTCAATAATGTATATGTCAATATGATTACATTTGGAAGCTTATCAATGTTATCATATGAATATCTGAAATTTCAAATTTCCCTATATTTTTAAAATATATATATAGCCGTCCCCTTTGTCGTCCCCTGCCATCCACAAAACATGTCCCCCCATCCCCAAAACTTGGTGGAACATAGGTATGTAGATTTCAGATCAGACTTATGATGAATTTTTATTATTATGCCATTGGCTATTACCATCTACACTCTATTGTATTATCAATATCAGCTCAAAGTGAAGTACGTTGGCTGACTTCAATCAACATCACATTACAAAGAGTTCCCCTCACATGTTCCATAAGATGTTTCTCTTTCAAATGATGACCCTATGATGGGATCATACTGACCTAAAACCTTACATTTAACTCCAATCCCTAGTAAAACAATTGTATTTAGAATGTCTATTGTAGTTATTAAACCACCCTTAACAAATAGCTGTACATATTTCACCTAAATTGTTTACATACTCTAACATCACAGTCATGTAATACTCAAAGATTGTTTGACTAGAATTGAATTACTTACAGTTACATTTGTGATGTTGTCTAGGCCATGCACACCAAAGAGAAGCAAAAACAGCATTGCTTGCATTGGAGTGAAAAATCTACCTATGAGAGACTTACAAATATGCTCAAAGAGCCTTAACATTACATAGTTCATGAATAAACCAGAGGACATTCCATTGTCGCAGCGTTATGTGTTAGACACCAAATCCCTATCCTAGATTCCCCTATCTACCCTCTCTCCAGACAACATTCTTCTCTACTTCATGCTCCCCCTCTTCTCTGCCTGGAGGACCTCCCCTTTTCCATATATGCACTCTGTTAAAAGGAACAACATTGTGTGTCATCTCTACCTTTCATAAGTGTTTCATCTCTACCTTGAATAACTACCAGCCAATCCAAATGCCCACTTCAAAGGGTGCCAACAGTCTATATCACAAGAAAACAGCTACATAGATGAAAAACAAGAGTGGTTACCATACTACAAAAAGGTAATCAGCATTGCAAGCATTGCTGAGGTAAAGTAAAACTGCCAGAAGACCAATTCAGGAAAACAATGATTCATGTCAAAGAAAAGGAGTCCAACAATCACACCAATCTGAGACAGCAAAGGCATATATGGTAAGTCACACTTTAGGCAAACAAAAACAATTGACAAACAACACAGAAGTCGCAGCCTGGAAAGAAATGGAACTCATTAACAAGCACAAGGTGGTCACAAACCTAACAGCCACCACATCATCATAAAAGGGCAAACTCAATCAAGACAAGAATATCCAGCTGCTTATGTGAAAAGCCAACTGTTTTCGTTCAATATTCTACCCCAAATGACTTTTTAATTGCTGAAAGTAATAAAAATCATCCCAATAGAAGAAAGTTACTCCAATGACCAAAAGGAACTCAAAAAAACACACTCAACAGTCATCTTATTGTTGAGGCACAAAAAATCACTTGTAATTGAATTCTAACTCACCTGTACCATTGTTATAGGCATAGTTACAAGACTCGTCAAGACTCACCCAGACACAATGAGTCCCAAGCTAAGCAGAGCCAGCAGACCAAACCGAGGCTTGGGGGCTCATGACATAGAAGAAAGTTACTCCAATGACCAAAAGGAACTCAAAAAAACACACTCAACAGTCCTCTTATTGTTGAGGCACAAAGAATCACTTGTAATTGACTTCTAACTCACCTGTACCATTGTTATAGGCATAGTTACAAGACTCGTCAAGACTCACCCAGACACAATGAGTCCCAAGCTAAGCAGAGCCAGCAGACCAAATCGAGGCTTGGGGGCTCATGACCCGAGTACCTTTTGAGTCTAGTCAAACTTGCCAAGTCTGCTAGACTCGCTGGACTCACCAAGTCCCAACAAGCGGATTCGGACAAGTATATGAAAATCAAGGAAAGAAAAGGCAGAAAGATTTGAAAATGCTTAAACATAAAAGCATTAAAGCCAAGCATTTTTTGAAAGCATTTGGAGAACTTTTGGAGGATGGTTTAAAGCAATAAAATTATGAAAAATGGTATGTGCCATGAATGTCTGTGTGGTTCAAAGGCCTTAATTTGGGCTTGGTGGTGAGGACCTTGCCCCTTGACCTTGTCGGGGGCAATATCCCTTGACCTCGTTAGGGGCACTACACCAAAATCCTTGCTCTAGTTGTATAAAACAAAACAATAAAAATAAAGATCTTTTCGAGCCATACTGGATGGAAGAGAAACATTTTTTTTATTATTTGACTTTTTCCCAATCAAATTCCTAGTACTAAAATTACATTTATAATTCTAGTTTGCTAAGTCAAACCCTATCCTAAGTAATGCTCCTAAGGCTAATAAAAAAATTGCAAACCTGTCCAAGATACAACCACATGATTCCACACAGAGCTAGTAATACGAGGCTAAGGGATACAAGCTCCTCTCTACCATGGTTCATGCCTTCATATTTTGATTTTGTTTTTGATGCCATGGATATTGTAATGTCCCCTTTTCAGGATTTCCCTAAATCACAAATTTCATTCAAATAAGAAATGTAAGATCGTTAGAGGAATAACTTTGCCCTTTTAACAAGATAAACCCTAATTTAAGTCTTGCAAACATATTAAATAATATGGAGATATATATACATAATTCATAAATCTCAATTATTTCCATTAAGGCTAGCAATCACACAAATGTGTACCAATGCATATAATTATCCTAATCCATTATGTAGATCTAATCACAAGAGAGTTTGAATGGAGCATGATAGGATCGACCCAAAGCAATCATCACACTAAGCCCAAGAGCGGACACTACCCTCTTGGCTCCAAGTGGTAGGCATGTTGGACATCCAACGTGGAGTGGTCTACCTAGTGAAACACTTGTATTTGCACCCCCTATCCATGTTTACTTATTCCATTCTCTTATGACTGGGGGCACATGGGATTCAATAACTTTCCCCAACAACCCATCCACATTATGGGGCCCCTTGGGAGATCATACAAGGCACCTCGAGCCTATCCATCAAGCCCAGGAGCACGGAATGACACCCGCGATTCGGCCTCCCAGCCCCACTCAAGGTTGCTCTACTTGAATGGAATCTTGTGCTACTTGCATTCCTTATATCTAAATTCTCACCTCCATGATGGGATAGTTTGTTGTTTTAAGTATTAAATAATCTTACATATATACTCTATTATGCATAGACATCATAATGGCAAGACTAGCAACACAACATATAAATATATATCAGTAGCAATACGTTATCTGCATAACATTCCTACTTCCTATCAAGTAGATAACAATTCAGCCAGACCAGAATGCCATGTATTATGCATCATACCAAATGCTACAACAGCATATATGCCTGCTATCTAGTTTAATTAATTGTGAAACTGTAAATCTATTGCTTGATCGAATGTTTTATTTTCTCTTATTTGATGCCTTCTTGTCTTCTTCCCATCGGGGTTTAATATCCTATCATTCCCCTCAATTGGTGCAACGTTTGGAATGGTCATCCTCTCATGAGGGATGGGTCTCCTCATTGGTGTCCCACTGTCAATCATTAGTTATCATAATTAGTTTGCAAACGCATCTCTTGATGGATCGCATGTCTTTAACTAGATACTTAGTGCTTTCCTTAAGATTGCTCCTCGTTAAGATGGCTTTATTGCTAAGTTCTAATCGTTGTTCATCCTCAATGTCATCGCTGTTTAAGATCAGCCCGGCCACTGTTCATTAGTAATGTTTGCTGATATTTTTTCGGGAAAAATTGCGAAGTCTTGAAGCAAGATGATTTTTCCTAAGGTGTGGATATCTCCTTCACGGCAGGGTATGACAGATATTGTAATCCACAAATTTTGTACACCTAGAACACTTGACAATACTTATATATTGATCTTGCATGTTTCCGGATTAGATTGTGTGTGACAATACTTATATATTGATGCAAAATACTCACACACAATCTAATCCGGAAACATGCAAGATCAATAGCTCATGGATTGTAGAAATCTGATGTCTCTTAATACTTATATATTTAAAAAAGTTGTTTCCTTCAATTAAATTCTACTCTTATACTTATGTCATCGATGTATACTTGTGTATGCCATGTCCCCTTTTCAAAACTAAAGAAAAAATAATATTTTAAGTTCGGTCTAATCACTTTATTTTCAAATGGATAACTTAAATATTATTATATGTCCCATATAATGTTTAACAAGTGTTTTTAACATTTTATTCAAAATGCAATTCAAAAAGGGCCTTTGAATGAAATTTTAAAAAATTCAAATACTTGTAAAGAAAAGTAAATTAAACTAAAAAATAAAACAAAATAGAGGACCATGTAACGTCCCATCTCAATTGATAGGCCATAGGTTGTCAAATTCTGGCCTGCAGCATTCCCAAGGCTAGAATTAAATAAGTAATAAAGGGAATGAGAGATTAAATAATTTGGAACCCCAAAAAGCTATAGTTATGATAAAAATTATTATAATTCTTTGTTGAGTCTTAAAGAAGAAGCCACTTTAAGTTATAACTGTTGTCACAAAAGTTCCTAGCCGGTAAATGATGAATTAGATTTTTTAGACCCCGGAAGGATGAAAAGGCAAAAGCATTTTCTGCACTTTGCTAACATAATGTGCATAACACACAGGTTAACCAAGTGCGCATAACACACAGATTATGCAAAATTTTAGATTTCTCAGACTGGTTACCTTCGGGGGAGGGTTGACACAAAAAGGGTCAACAATAACCTTATCAATGCTAGGCGAATTCCCATGGGGTTAAATTAAAAACATTTTGAGGCAAATAATATCAATTAATGCCTAAGTGGACCTATGGAGAAAATTCGATGCTTTTTTAGAAGGCTCTATAAGAAGTCGCTGGAAGTTGTTTGGGAGGCATTCTATCATTCAATCTTTGTTATGAATTGTCTCTGCAAGAAACACAGTCTTCTTTTCAGGACGAAACCCCTGAAAGGTGCATGCTTGGACGCAAACCCAGGCATATCTCATGCTTTTTCATTCAGCCGTACAGTTTAGGGACAGTTGCAGAGAGTTCTGGAATCAGTTTTCAGGTTTATTTGGACAGGGAAATTTGTGCAGCTTCAGAAGATCAGTGTATCATCAAAGGGCAAACTTCTAGGAGGTATTCGTTGCTTTTTACAACACCAGGGTTTGCAGCGCTTAAGGAAGCCATAAAATCACAATTCAGGCCACTTCCCAGCGAGCAGACTATCTTCCAGGTCTGCAACCTATTTAATTCTTCCTGCAATAATAGGCGAATAGGTCAGGATAGAAGTTCAATCTGCAATCAGTCTTCTGCAGACCCTGGGTGTGTATGTTTGATTTCAGAATCTGAATCAGAGGTGCTTTTTACTGTTTGCCAAAGCTTTTCTTTCATCTGAAATTCTCTGGAATACATTTTGATGTTAAGAATCAAACTCTTATTGCCATGATATAATTTATTTTATAATATTGCTCTAGGTTTCAATATTTCGGAAGTTAGAATATTTCAGCCAAAAGTAGGCGCTTAGAAAAGAGAGGTCAAGGCTCAAAGAAAATCATCCATTTTTGCCATTTTCCACCATTCCTTCCAAATCGGAGTTTTAAAGTATTCCAGAACAAAAAACTTTGGTGTGGGAGATCTTGAGGACAAAAACCCTCTTTGCTTCCATATTGGATTTGAGGATGATAACAATCTTGTGCATTGGAAGTGATTCCATCTGAGAATCACAATTGTGCTAAATTGTTGAAAGATCGATTGATGATTTGAATTCATTTTCAAATGCTACAGTAGCACTATTGTGTTGAAATAATGTATTGCTGATTTTGAAAGGCTTTCAGACTATTGTTGTTGTTTGTTGCATATTCCAATCATTGGATCAGCTGTAATTCATGTTTCCAGCCATCATTTTGAAAGAGGTTTCTTGTTGTTGCTGAAATAGAGTTTGAATCTGCTCTTTTGTTGAGGTTTACAGCAATTAACCAATGTTTCCATCCCTCATAATTGCTGCACCCAGCATTTGACTGATGTTTCCAGTTCTAACAAGTGCAATGCCTAGGGTTTTGAAATTTGGATTAATTGATGCCATTGTGAGACCTTTCAGACCATGTATCTGCCATCATACATGTTTTCCAGCTACTATACCTTCAATTAATTGCTGATTTTCTGCATTTGGCTGAAAGAACAACTGCTTTCATCAATTTGCTGCCATTTAAGAAGGTTCTCAAACCTGTTCATGCACCTCTCAATAGCCACAATATAATTTCCACTCCATTATTGCATGTTTGGCATCTATTTCTAGGGATTGTACCCTTCCATACAGCTCTATGGACTGCTGTAAGTGAAATTGTTGGCAAAATATTAATTGCCTAAAATGATGTTCAAAGGATTATTTGCTGTCAAAAGTAATCAAATATGCCTTAATTAAATATTCATGGTGCATGTAGAAGTATAAACAAGGGTTTCATATATATTTCCAGCTTTCGTACATTAGTAAATACATTACTTTCAACATTTGAGGGTGTAATGTCCCCTTCCAGGATTTGGTCTATTTTAACCATAATCAATCTATTTTTGAAAATACTAATGACTTAAACTAACTTGATTAAGAGTCAAGTCTATCTTACACGAGTCAAACCTGTGATATTTGATCTTTCTTTAGTCTATCACGTACTTGCTAACTTACCATATTAAATAATCAATCTTATTCTGATTCATATACATCCTTTTCGCATCTATTAATTATTATTTGTATAAATTATTACGTGATATTACAAAGTAATTTCTAAAAGTATTATGTAACCTTAACTATTGTATTAATATCTATTATTATCAATATCTATATTTACAAATCATTATATTACTCTTATTCTGATTTGAGTATATATATATATACATGAATTAAATAGTATTATCAATTATTTATGGATTACTAGTATCCTTTTATATTATTACTATACAACTAAATAGTATTACCAATTATTTATGGATTTACCAGTATCCTTTTATATTATTACTATACTATTACCACGTAAAACAATCTTAATTAGTAATGTGTTTAGGGGCTGATATTGGCAGACAGATCTGACGCATGTCAGATCTGGTCTGCCACTGACTTAATATCCTTATTAAATATATTGCACTCTATGTTAATATTTTCATTAATATTAACCTCTGCATGGAAACATTATTTCATATAGTAAAAGTATATCCCCATGCATACGATCAAGGTCAAGGATGCTACCGCCATAGCTTAATACTATTCTGATGTGTCATTCCTTCTTGTACTCAATAGACATTAAAAAGATTTCTTTGGGTCATTCCTTCTTGTACTCAAACAAAAATGCATTCCAATAATTGCACATGACAATGACAATTGATTAGAATTTTGGTGTCACCATGGCAATGTTAGGGTAGCCCTGCCCTTCCACACCTAACAAGCAATTTTCATGAGGAACCATTACATTTAAAGGGTTAATAATATTTTCATCTTCAACCTCAATAGTAGGAACCCCTCTACCACAAAGTTAATCTATGGGTTAAAATATCTAGCAATCGATGGTCTAGTAATATGGTAAGAGTGACTTCCCTAATGATAATGGATTCAAATCCTATAGGGTTGCTTCCCTGCTCATTATGCAGCCAAGTGATCAAGCAAGGCCCACAAACACAGGTATAGTTGCAATTTTATAGTCACTTTTGAAAAATAGAACAAGCAATGTGTTGAATTTTTAAAATTGCAAATTGTTGATGATTGTCAATCAATCAGACCTTAAAAGGAAAACACAAAACAAAAAGGTTTGCCAATTGAGAAAGAGTTTGGAGGTTGAAAAGCAGAAGGTAGTGGGTTTTCTTAGTAAAAAGTGAAATGATAATTGATTGAATATTCTTATTTATAAAGGAGACAAAACCTCCTTAAATAAGCATTTACAAAAAATCTTTCCATAATGAAACGATCGAGAACAAAAGACATAAATGGAAGTTACTAAAACTGACTAATTGACACAAAATAGAAAGCTAAGGACTTAAATGACCATTATAAGGTAAATATTACTTTAATACCCACCCTTAATAGTCATTCTACTAACCACCCTATAGAAGACTTGACATAATCTGCAAGTCATTTTGCCATGAATGCATAGAAGGTTGACTCCTCTTTAGAACGCTTTGCGACATGAGCCTGCTATTGAGACCCCCCTTAGTTGGACTTCTTATCAGCCAACCACTTTCTTCAGAAATTTTGTACATGACCAAGTTTACCACAATAATGACATGTGATAGATTTGACATTCTTTGAAGAATCGTCAGGTGCACTTTGTCCTTTCTACAAAGTGGACTTGCCTTTGCCTTTGTCCTTGGCAATAAATGCCTATTCCACACTAGCTATGTCACTGCTATTTCCACCTAGCTTGTTGCAAGAGCTTATTGCACAACTCATCAAACTTCAAGTCACCATTGGTGGATGTAATGTTGAGAGTTTTGATGAAGTGCTCACAAGATCGTGGTAAGCTTTTCAGCATGATAACCACCTTATCCTTTTCTTTAATCTTGTGACCAATGGCCTCCAGTTGGTCGTGAATGTCTTTGATCTTCATGAGACAATCATGCAAAGACATATTGTCGCCCATCATAATCGAGAACAACATATTTTTAAGGAAGAAAACTCTACCTTTATCTGGCTTCTCGTGCAGATCCTTCAGGTGACTCCAGATCTCTTTAGCAGTCTTGCTTGTCGGCACTTCTAAAAGCATTTCATCAGTGATAGATAACTAAAGTAAGTAGCATAACCGCTTCCCAATTACGCTCATCAAACTTATCTTGGTCTTTACTCCTAGCTATGGGACGATAAAGTGTTAACAGGAAAAATATGATCAAGACACCAATGCTCAAAAATAGCGAGCATCCTCTGCTTCTAGGTATTGTACTTCTTGTCATTGAACCTTTGAGTGCCTTCCGACATGGTGTTGGGTAATGAAGCCATCCCTCCCGTTATCCAAGGACGAAAATGGAGATCAGCTTCTCAAAATACTTTGATTTTTGTTGATAAAAAATTGGCAAAAAATTTAAAACATACGATTTTGTCCAAAAATCGTCAAAAAAAACTATTGCAAGACAGCACTATGATTTTGTGGAAAAATCGTCAAACCCTCGATGTGATGCTGAAATCCCACACAATTTTGAGAAAAATTCGGCAAAAGCCTTCATTTTGTGGAAAAAAAGTAAAAACCCGCAATTTAAAAAATCATCAAAAAACAGCAAAAGAAGATCACGATTTTTAAGAAAAAAGTCATGAAAAATCCCTCCACAATTTTTGGGAAAAAATCATTCAACAAACCCTCAATGATTTTTTCAAAAAATCATGCAAAACCTGCCAATAGAGAACCCTTCACTTCTGCAAAAACCCTAGGTGTAGTTGAGCAGAAAAAACACCACCAAAAAAATCAAAAAACGCGCCAAAACCCTACGCAATCATTG
Source organism: Cryptomeria japonica (assembly GCF_030272615.1). Lineage (NCBI taxonomy): Eukaryota > Viridiplantae > Streptophyta > Pinopsida > Cupressales > Cupressaceae > Cryptomeria > Cryptomeria japonica. The sequence goes on along the minus strand of NC_081412.1, from coordinate 125,111,889 downwards.
CAAGGAATCCTCAAAAAAATTATAAATTGTCAAAAAAGATTTAAACCTCCAACCTGTTGAAGAAAGCCCACAATTTTTTGACAAATCATGCAAAATTATAGGAAAAAAATAGTGGCAAAAATTTCTCAGACACAACCACAATGGAAAAAAATCCGAACAAAAAACCTCAGGCATCACAGAAATATCAGACCCGTCACACGGCAATGCCCACAAAGAAACACCTTTGCACAAGCAGGAAAATGATGCAACCAAAGAAAAAACAACACAGCCCAAAGAGAAGAAAATAAACCCATGCGATTTTTGAACAAATCTATGATTCTTCAAACCAAAGATTCCTCTAGTTGCAGCAAAGAGAAACAAAAACTAGCACGATCTAATAACAAACACCCACGGGTCTATGCACAGAAATTCCCTTCAGAAAATGAATCAGTCACGACCCTCAGAAATAGCCACGAGCAAAGCTGCAATATTTAAAACTTCTTTGTACAAATGTGTACGGTAAAAAAACCCACAATTTTTCATAAAAAAACATTTCAAAAAACTTCTGGCAATAAATTCCAGGTAATGAAACCACGCATTTTATTAAAAATTCACCAAACAGTTAACTCTACTTTGATACCATTGTTGAAATTATGTAGCAACGGTCGGATGACTCTAATCGTTCAAATGTCTAATTGGCCTAACGGCCTTAGACATTTGTACGATTATTCCTTTTTCCTATCCTTCACTGCAAATTAGCATTCTGATCACAGATGAGAATATTGTATGATAATCGATTTAATCATTGTGATGACAATCAGATTCTACATATAATCGATCCTATGTATAATCAGTAATAATTTATATTACTGATTATACATAGCATCGAGTGTATTATATACCGATCTGTGTATATCCAATGATTAAATATTATCATCATAATCTATTATCGGTTTCACTAATTGCTAATGGATTGTTTATACTATGTTTATTAATCGGTTTAGTTTACCGATTGTGTTTGCATGTAATCCCGATTATACAATCGTTTTTTGACTGTTTGTTATACGTTGGTGATTATTGGTTAGCATGCCTCAACATAGGAGTCACGACTCTATGTGGAACCATGTCGGTTCCACATAGAGTCGTGACTCTATGTTAATCGCTATGCTTATAAATCATTGACTATCACGTTAAGTAGATGATACAGATACAGCGAACAAACAAATCATAGTACACAGTCGACATAAAGGAGTCGATGCTGATATATATATATATATATATATTGCTGAGTATAATTCAACGTTACATTGCAATCTGAAAATTGTCAAAGACATCAGTGATCCATTCTATATATATTCTACAAACTGAAATATATAGGAAGTTACAGTGTTAGAATAAAACTAAGTGACTATAAAATTTTGAAAATTACCTTATATATAAATCTGATCCAACTTTAACAACCATGAAATGATAATTGATTGAATGTTATTAATTACAAAGGAGATAAAAGTTCCTTAAATAAGCAATTACAAAAGATCTTTCCATAATAGAAACAATCGAGAACAAAAAACAAACAAAAGTTACTAAAATCGACTAACTGACATACAAAATAGAAAGTTACTAACTAAACTACTTAAATGACCATTATAAGGTAAATATTACAATATTACTTATAAAAAAAAGTCACAAATTCTCCCCCATACTAAGAAATTGGAGAGTTGCTTGTGTGCGCTTTGTGATTTAACTTCCATTATGATTATTCATCAATATCAACGAATTTATCTTAACGAAATGACTTTTTATGGTAAGTTGTCAACAAAATGATGATTTGAGTAATAATATTCTCCCACGTAGTGATAGAACCAAGAAAAATCATAATCTCAACAAATAAACAATCCAGCATGATTTGGTAACTGATTAAAAAGTTTCCCAAGTTCAAGTTTACTTTATAGTGCTTCCATTGCATGATGTTTTCTATTAGTCTAACAAAAGAAAAAGTTCACATATTATTTTGGGGAATAGATCAAAAGATTGCAAACTAAAACATTCTTCCCAGTTGTCATCCTCAATGACCATGAGAAGATTCTCCAAACTGCATCTTACCATCACTAGAGTAGATGTCTAACTTCTCATTGAACCAGGAGCTTCTAGATATCATACTCTAAAGCAAAAAGAAATCACAACTAATTAAGTATTGCCAAAACACTTCTAACTTCTGCCCCTTTGATCCATAGCCAAGTTTTTCTACATAAAGCAGGGGGCATACTCTTAACTGTATCCTTGAATAAAGCCATTTGTCCACAGAGAATAACTCGGATGCTATATTTTTTGTCATTAAATCAAAAAGGAAGTGACTAACACGATTGTATTTATACAATGGTTTCGGTTTCGCCAGATCTTTGACAAGGAGAGCATATTTCCTGGCAGCCACCATCATGACTATAGCAATGCATATCTAAGTTTTAAATCCAATCTGAGCTGTGCGACAGTTCATAAAAATTAAAGCCAGGATGTTCACTTGCACTGAAACATAAGGTTCAAGGGCATGCCAAAAGATATGTTTCATTTGACCAGCATTAGACTTTACAGACACTGTCTTCAAAAAAATGAAATTTGAACATCACAAAAGAAAGCAATCAAGCATAGCCACCATACCTCTGACGAAGCCGGAGTGCATTCCACAGTGCCTTCAAAGCAGAAATCCCACCTTCAACATTTTTGCTCTCTTCACTTTGAAAATATTTTAGGCTAGGAACTTTATCGGCAATATATTTTCCAAGACTCATGTGATTAAGAACTTGTCCTGGCCATATTGAAGAAAAGAAAATGTAAGAATGCCAGGGTTTGGTGTTCACTCCAATTAGACACACTTTCCTATTTCTGTACTAGAAAGACAAGTCTTCCAATATATGTTCCTACCAATAAAAACAATTGCAAGAAAACATAATTACATACGTCCAAATAATTTTTCAGTTGACTGAATAACTATGTTCACAGTCCGACCACTAGGGATCTTTGTAAGCTGAAAGCAATCATCTGCTATTATAACACGGCTTGGTTTTCTGTATTCCATAAATGGCAATTGTAATAGTGTATGACCAACACATCGCAGAATATCTGGATCCCTTGCAAACCAACCTGCACCAGATCATACATCAGAAATGCAGTGCATATGGAAGATGGCTCCATTAAACTTTTGCTTGTAATAGGTATTATCAAGAATTGAAAATAAGCAAGTATTGAAACATGAAATTGACTGTTAGTACTAAAATTTGTGATGAAGCATAAAAGTTATTAAACCACTCAATCAGCAAACATAATCTAGAAACTTCAATCTGTCCCACTAAATAATCAAAGCATTATTAAATCCAGCTAATTTGAAACCCTAATTGAAAGATATAAAATAGAAATTTCATGTATGTTCACACTTTTTGCTCAATTTGAATAGTATACAACTATTAATTGTTTATTCGCAGCTATTCTGGGTTTACAATGTTCCAATGAAATGTGGCTTCTATTGTAACTTTTCTCAGCAGTTGCAAGAAATGAGAAAGAGGAAACATGACAACAATGCCAATGTGATGGGAAACATAATCAGGAAGGTATCTGCATGAAACAAACTTATTTCAAATATTCACCATACATAAATGCATATCTAAAGGTCAAGACATCAAACATTACTATCAAGACACACAAAAATTTACATATACAACAAATTATTACACATTAAAACATTGCAATAAGACCTTACCATTGCTGTCAAAATTTAGACCTTTAAAACTTAAGCTATGTTCCATGGGACACATCCCTACCCATAGCCATGTGTCCATCTCCACTGCTGTCCCATGACATTGGCCGTCCCCTGTCCTCTAGGGAAATTGGGGCTGCTGTCCCCTTTTATATATAATTTCTTTTAAAATAATCAGTTTTATTTTCCAAAAATGAGAGAAAAAAATGTGTAGAACTCTTCAATTTTTTTCATTATTTTTAAGATTTGGAACATAGGATCATCAAGAGAACAGTTTGGATTGTTAGGTAGTATTCCTCATTTATTTAAAGTAATAATTTGGGCCCATCATATGTTCAATGCTTCCATTTCTTCTAAAAGATTCACAGGAGACTGTGGTTAAGTAAACATTATTTTGTCCCATTCAACTGTTCACAACAAATATAGCATGTGCTTTTGTTGCCTGATATTTTAGATCTTTATGAACTGTAATATCTGAGAAAACTTAAAGCTATATATATACTGTCATCCACCAAAAATGGCCTCCTGGATAGCTGTCCACAAAACATGTCCCAGTGTCCTGGAAACAGTGGAACATATCCAATGACATCAACTGAAGCCCAACTGAACCATGTCAAAAAGTCACTTCTCAAAATTGTTCACCTATTACTGTCAAAAGACAAAGTATGGTACATCGAAGAGCATTTGTTTTATTTCCATAATTGTTTATTTCCATTATGTTAGAATAGAAAGAAAAAGAGAGAGGTTTGTCTATAGTCATATTCCAGAGTCATCAAACCCTTCTCATTTACAGGCAGATAAAAGGTTGTAACTACTTCTCAGATATATCTTCTTGACCATATATGTATCAGAAGCATACTGTAATGAACATTTTTATCATTGTTCATTATATGTTGAAGTCATGTATATTGCACGATATACCTTTCATTAATAACAGCTTCCAAGTATTTTTTGTTCCTCAGTTTTGTTTTTCATTCTTCTACATTAAAAAACAGTCTTATGTGGTCCCCCCGAATTAGACATTTTGCAGTGGTCTTTTGGCAAATAGTTCTGGTTTTTACCCTCTTTTTTATATATATGGTGAAATGATAGACTACAAAATATGGCTCCAAAAGAGAATTTTCTAACAGATTTTCATACAGTCCTAGATAGTTTATGTGCTCAATTCTACCTGACACTTTGAATGCATAGGTATTATATGGAATATTTTGTCTGTGCAACATATTGAAACATGTTGGCTTTTCTTGTTTGAGTAGAAAATTATGAACCCATCAAGATCTCCATTATTTATAAAATATTTATAAAATAGAAGTCTTATTTTATATAGCTGCATTTGTGTGCTGAACATTAATTGAGATTCCTAGGTAGCAGGGTACATACTGTTTCAGTTGCATGTTAAACATTAAATGGGATTACTAAGTAACAGGGTAGATACTCAGCATAGAAAAATTTGTGCAGATCTTTGTGAATTAAAAAAAAAATACAAGCCTTAATACATCTTTATGATTATTTCCAAGCCACAAATGTGAAACAAAATCCCATTGCAAAAAACCGTTCAGTACATGGCAGCAGGCTGTATGGTATTTGCTGTTAGGCCTTGATATCTCATAAGGTACCATCCAAATGTTTTCCTTATAATCCGAATGTTTTAGTATTTGTAATGATACAATATCAAAACTTACAACATAGTTCAAAAAATAGCCAATAACTCAAGACTCAAGAGTAGTCATGAGACAAACAAGGCACATGCATAGCTCACTGAATAACTCACGGATTGGACAAAAGAAATCGGCCAAGAGTGAAATAAGACAGTCCACCCAACAAAAGGTTGTTTCATCATTTTTGAAAATTTGTTTTCCCCAGCATTCATGTCAAACCATTGCACATTTGTTTGCACTCACTTGGGATTAAGGATTGATCAAGATTAGCAAACTCACTAGCTCTGTTCAGCCACATTCTATACGAATGTAATATTTTCTTTTCTTTTTTGTTCCTTGATTCTAAAGTATTAGTGCTAGAGTTGTGTTATTTACTTTTTTATTCATCATCTCAAGTTTAATTTGAGGTAGCTGCTAGGGTTATGTTTAAAAAAAATCTATTTTTTCTGTTTTTCTAAAATTTAATTCCACTTTGCTAAAACCAAAACAGCATCCACAATTAGGAGAGGTAGCAACAAGCCCAAGAACCCTGCTTGGAAAAAAAGGCAGCATACTGTGGAATGCATATGAGAGGAGCCATAAATCGCCTCCAATATCACCTCACATGGATCAATTGCTGAGATGTTGTGGCATGTACTGTTGCATTTCAAGAGGTTGAGCAAGAGGAAAGCTCACCTTGTATCTTATGCAAAGAAAAAGAGAATAGATGAGGTATCGGTGGATAACATCGATTCTACAAAGCCAAAGGAAGATATAGTTGGCTCCTTTTGTTCCATTGGACCATGGATATAGGGATTGGGCAATGTGCGCAACCATAATATTTTTGTTCCTCATTACACTCCTAGTTCACAACTTTCCTTGGAAGGTACTGCATGGAATAAAGAATTGCAGCATGAGGCCAAGTTGACATGTGTCAATTTTGCCTACAATAATAACATTCCATGTGATCTTACAAGAAGTCCTCATTGGGAGCTGTTGGTCCCTACAGAATTGTGATAAATAAAGGGCTCAAGACTATGAGTCCTGATAATGTCCTAGTTTTATGGGTTTTCAACCACTTTATCAGACTTTTACAAGTTTATTATCAGAATTTTTATATGTTCTAATCATCCTCAAAGTTACATCATCTGTAATGTCCCCTTTTTTGTCTATCTCAGAAAGCCAAGACAATTACCTAATTCTGATTTCTTACTTTATCAAATAGTTGCAATTAGAATCAAGTAAAGATGTTACACAATATATCAATTGCCAGTTCTAATATATATATATTAATATATATATATATATATATATATATATATACAGTTGCAATTAGAATGAAGTAAAGATGTTACACAAGATATCCATTGCCAGTTCTGATATATGTGTGTGTGTGTGTGTGTGTGTGTACAAATTGATATTAAATGAATGTCAATGTTTGGTATACACTGATGAGGAATGCTATGTATGTTTACTGATTTACCACTTGTGGTGATAAATAATTGATTCTATGTCTGATACACGATATGCTTATGCAATCGATATATATTGCTTCCAGCAGTGGGATTGCTATATCTGATATATCTATCTGTATATGCAATGATGGCTGTAACGCAGTTCTGAATATGCCAATATTATCAGGCAGTGGAAATAGGGCTGTATCTGTTATATAGCCTGTGCTTACATGCTTCGATATTTGGCCTTCGGCCTTGCTATCTTCACGATATTGAAATTATGGAAATATAGCTAATGCTGACGATGCAGTCTCTGGTTGATATTTGAATGCTTGCATAAATAGTGGTGCTTTCTCTGTTATTGAATGTATTCCTTATGCAACCAGTGCTTGACTCGAGGTCAAATGCTCAGATCGAGCTATCCAATCAGATATATACAAAAGAGATAAAAAAATACATCGATGCTCTTGAGAATGTTTAGAGATTGATTTTATACTTTGCTTATTACGTGAGGAGGCACGGTGTCACAGCCATGTCTCTTGTTTGCTCCACTTATCACATTCCTTCATTATTAACAAATCGGTCAATCAGAGTTGATTAACATAATTCTTGTTTGAATAACTAACCAATGGAATGGTTAGTTGATCAAATTCCTTGATTTAGCATTTAATTATTGCCTAATCGTAATTGAGTGTCACGTTCTTTAGAGAAGAGATGTTAATACGTATGACTTAGTAATTCTTTTGGAGGCGTATGAAGGGATATTAGAGTCTCCCCTCCTTAAGATTGCTTGTCCTCAAGCAATTCAATACTTGGATGTTCAAGAATCTGTTCATTCTCCCAGGTTGCATCTTCTATGGGAAGATTTTTCCATTTGGTGAGGTATTATTTAAATTTTCTATTTCTTAAGGTCCATTCCCTCATATCTATAGTCTTTTCTCGGAATTAAATTAATTTGCCATCCTCATCTAATGGTGGCAGTTCTTTGGATGCTATGATTCTCTGTCTGAGAGCCTTTTGAAGGCAAGATACATGGAAAACATTATGTATCTTGCTGTTTAAGGGTAATTCCAATTGGTAAGCTACTTGTCTGGTCCTTTTTATTACCTTATAAGGGCCATAGAATCTGGGCTTTAATTTGTCCACCCCACTTTTCTTTGGAGTGGATTGCCTGTTGGAGCCAAGGTATACCAAATCCCCTATCTCAAGACTTCTCTTCGTCCCCCGTTTGTCTACATACATTTTTTGTTGATTCTGAGCGATCTGCATATTGTCCTTAAGAGTTTTAAGGATATCTTGGCCTCCTTGAATCCATTCCTTTTCCTTAGGTACATTACCATCTCTCAAAGTCAATTCTAAGAAGGATGATGCATCATATCTGTACAAGCCTTTAAAAGGTGACATACCTATTGACATGTGGTATGTTGTATTGTAACAGTATTCACCCAAATGGAGCCATTTGATCCATGCTTTCTATTGTCTTGCTACATAATTGCGTAGGTACCCTTCCAACCATTTGTTAACAATCTCCATTTGCCCATCCGTTTGGAGATGGTAACTGGTACTTGGAGTTAACTCGGTGCCTACTAGCTTGAATAATTCAGTCCAAAACATGTTGAGGAACCTACTATCTTTGTCACTTACTATGTTCTTGGGTAGTCCATGAAGTCGGAATATTTCTCTGAAGAATAATTCGGCTACATGGGGTGCATTAAATTTGGATGAAATGGCGAAGTGTGCATATTTAGTCAAGCGGTCCACTACTACAACTATACAGTCTTTACCCATTACCTTTGCAAGGCTAGTGATGAAATCCATTGATATACTCTCCCATTTTTATTGAGGAATAGGTCGAGGTTGAAATAGCCCTACGGGGAAAGTGTGTTCATCCTTAATCTGTTGGCACATAGGACATTCCTTTACGAATCAAAGCACATCGTTTTTCAATCCCTTCCAAGAGTATCTATCTCTTATTTGTTTATATGTTTTGAAATAACCCGAGTGTCCAGCCATGGGTACTTCATGAAAAGCTTTCAAAATCTTCTCTGAGTTTAGATTCAGGCACTAGATATATTCTCCCTTTGTAGAAGATGAGGTCATCCATGACTTAATATTGATCTTCTTGTGTTTTCCCTTCCAATCGATTTGCTTGTGAATGTGCTTTTGGAGTATTCTACTAGTAGGTGGATTTTCCAACCATTCAATAATGTGGATGAGGAATTAATAGTTGGTTTCTTGGATAGTGTGTCGGCAGCCACATTTCTTTTTCACTTGATATATTTATATCAAATTCATATGCTTGAATTTTTCTGGCCCTCTTTTGTTGTCTCTCATTGAGATCTTTTTGCTCCAAAAAGTATTTAAGGCTGTTATGATCGGTTCGTACCACAAACTTGGCACCAACTAAATATTGCCAGAATTTGTTTAATGCGTGCATGATGGCAAGCATCTCTTTGTCATGGGTGGAGTATAATCATTCGTTGTTATTTAGCTTTCTACTTTCCAAAGCTACGGAAAGCCCATTTTGCATCAAAACTACTCCTATTCCTTCTCTTGATGCATCGCATTCCAAGACAAAGGGCTGATTGAAATTGGGAAGTGCTAAGACTGGGCAATTGCTCATCGCTTCCTTGAATGTGCCAAATGCCTTTTGTGCCTCTTTTGTCCATTTGAAAGCTCCTTTCTTGGTTAAATTGGTTAATGGTGCACGCATACGTGAGAACCCCTTGACAAATCTCCTGTAATAACTACATAGGCCACAGAATCCTCGTAACTCCATAAGATTTTTGGGCAAGGACCAATCTAAGATGGCTTGTATCTTCTCTTGGTGTACTTGAACTCCTTTCTCACTAATGGCGTGACCTAGATATAATATCTCGATCATTCCCAATTCGCATTTGGACTCTTTGGCATATAGGGAGTGTGCCTCTAATATTCCCAAAACTTCGTCCAAGTGCTTTAGATGATCTTCCCAAGTTTTACTATATATGAGGATATCATCAAAGAACACGAGTAGGAATTTCCTTAACTGCTTGTTAAAAATGTGATTCATGCAAGATTGGAAGGTTGCTGGTGCATTGGTGAGTCCGAAGGGCATAACCAAAAATTCATAATGACCAAAGTGGCATCGAAATGTGGTTCTGTGGAACTCTTCTTCTCTCACCCTTATTTGATGATAACCTGACCTTAAGTCAATTTTTGAGAAATAAACTGCCCATGCAATTCATCCAACATGGTTTTTAATTGAGTGCATGGTTATCAATGCACATCCTTAAGGTTCCATCTTTTTTTTTCACCAAAACCATGGACGATGCTAATACAGATGCAAAAGCATATGGATTTCAAAGAATTGATATTGTTCAATTAATCAAGGAGACAAAGCTCCTTTAAATAGAGTTACAAAGACGATGTTTCTAAAAGAAACAATTGTTAACTAGAGGCGAAATTAGAAACAACTTAAATGACCATTAATAACACAAAGAGAAAGATATTATTCTAATACCTTCCCTTAATGGTCATCGTTCTAACTACCAAAAGAAATAACAGAGAAGGTTGCCCCCTTCTTCTCAAAACACGATGCAACAGAAGACAAGAGCCTGCCACTTGAGATGAGTCTGCCACCGACCCTCGCAGAAACTACCGAACTTCTAGAGATACCCAAAACAACACCAACCGTCCAACCTGATGTTGGAGAATTGTTCCTCCCTATAACTAGAGACACACCAAGAATGGTTGTCACGATTTTGAGGAAACAATCGACAAACCCTCTAAACTATTGTAGATGAGAAAGATGCCCGAAAATAGACTGCAAACAAGGGACTGGTGCAGATGTTCGCACAACTCCAGGTGCGACTGAAAACAGACTACAGCAAAGTACAATTTTTGAGGAAAAAATTATAAACCCTCCCATGATTTTTTTCAAGGACAATATTTAAAAACCCACAGATAATTTTTTAGGACAATTATTAAAACCCACAGATTTTTTTTAAGGGAAAAAAAATATCAAAACCCATCAAAAAAAAATTTCAGGTAAAAAATATTAAAAACCGAAACAAACATCAATGCCCAGAAGCCATCTTCACGCTTTTTGAGGCGCAAAAAAATGAGGTACTGAGAAGATGTTGAATGCATGAAACCCGAGGTACGAAGTTCAATGCACTTAGACAAGTATAGGCACAAATTCCAAGACATTCACTGGCACAAAATTTGAGGGACGAAAAACGAGACACCAAGAAAAGGTCTTGAAAAACCCACCAAGAATCTAAAATCAGAATGTAGATCTCAAGGCTCAAAAAATGAGGCACGAAAAACGATGCACCCAAAAAGATCTGACGACGACCCAGTTGAAGTCTAGAAAAAACCACCAAGAATCTGGAACCAAAATAAAATTTTGACTTGAACTAAAGGGTCAAAACCCTAGTCAAAAATTGCAGAAACCCTAGGAGGCCATGAATGAACCAGATCGAGCAAAAACACGTGGAGAATAGACACGGATCGAGGGCAAAGACACGCGACGCGATTTACAGCAAAAAATCCACGAACTGGATGCAAACCACTTGAAAAGCTTTTGAAATTTTTCCTAAACAATTCCTTTCGAAAAAATTTTAGAATAGCTAAAAATCTCAAAAATTATCTCTGCTTTGATACCATAATACAGATGCAAAAGCATATGGATTTCAAAGAATTGATGTTGTTCAATTAATCAAGGAGACAAAGCTCCTTTAAATAGAGTTACAAAGACGATGTTTCTAAAAGAAACAATTGTTAACTAGAGGCCAAATTAGAAACTATAGGTGTTGAGAAAAAATCAACTCTATAGCTCCCAAGAATCACCTACATGCAAACCTATCACAGAAGGAGAGAAGCAAAATCAAAGCTATGGAATCAAGAATTCAATGATCCAGAAAAAAGGAGTCATATTGATTGTGCAAGAATAATACAATACAATTACAAATTACAAAGAGAGAATCCTTATAAAAGGATACTAGAAACCCTAAAGAATTATAAGATGCCTAAGTTTAGCTTAAGCGTAGAGTATAATAGACTAATAATTAAATAAATAATTATTAGCCACAACATGATAACTCTAACAACCCCCCTTAAGATGAACTTAGGGAGTAGCTAAAAACAACTAAGGACTAAAAAATGCATGTAAACAAAATGCATGAAAGTAACAATGGGTCCCGGCAACTAGGCCTGATGAGGTCCCAAGTACAAAAGATCTCTCACAACTGGGGAAAAGGAAAAAACCTCATGGGAAAAACTACTCTCCTAAAGAGAGAAATACAAGTGAAGGACTGAAGAAGCCTCCAAACAAGAGAATGTCCCAGAAAAAAGAAACAAGAGATGAACATGAAGAACACCACTGAAGCATGAAGCTGCAAGCATTGTCGAAGAATAGTTGTCGATCTAAAGAACCTCCACTGAAATAGAAGATGATCAGGTAGAGAAGACTATAATCTGCATGAGTGCCCTCAAATAACACTACTCGAATCAGATGGCAAACAAAGGCAAACAACTAAACTCGAAGATACAAATGGCAAAAACACCAAAGTTTGAAGAGTTGATCAATCAAAGATGGAAGGTTGCCTCCAAAGATAGGAATGAGAGAGTGTCCATATGGTAAATAATCCATCTCACCGAAATGCATAGGTAACCAGCCACTGCATCCGCCTAGTACATAGGAACAAATACTGAATACATAGCTCACTCCGACGAACCAAGGAAGCATTAGAACCAATAACCAACAAGAGAAACCCCCCCATAATGCTGACAAGGGAGAGGTGACAGGTACACTGAAACTGAATGCCAAGAAAAATTGCATGATGAAGAACCAGGAACATCGAGAGTGCAGCAGAAAGTACAAACACATATAAAGGCTAGTGTCGTGGAAGGAACACTCACTTGACACACATCATGAGGCTAATGTTGTGGAAGGAACACTCATGTGACAAAGGTAGATGGTAAACAAAGGCAAACATCAAACCCCCCCATGGCACTTTATAATGGAGTGCGAGTGCAATAAGGCACAAGATGTGCAGGATGTGCAAAGCATAGTGGCACTTTATCTCAGTGCGTTTGCGAAAAGGAAAATGCTTACAAAATGATGTATACAATTCTCAAAGAAGACAAAAGGCTGGAAATACATAAATAATAGCCAAATGTGAGTCATCCCACACAAAGAAAAGGATCCCAGGAGCTGAAACATCCAAGATATTCACCAGAGTGCATAAATGCAAAACACTGAATAAAATGTACCTCGAGCAGAATTTGGAAAGAAGACCCATACCACTGGAAAGTGCACAGAACCAGCTTTCCAACAATATCTCGTGTGCCAAAGATGGAGTCCAGATGCTCAAAATATGCCTCCCAGAGTGCTAAAAGAACTTTGGCTTTGATGTCAAAAAAAGACATCAAAGCAGCAAAAACAGAAGATTAAACCTCCAAATCTGAAGAGAGCTTGGAAAGAGCTTTCCAACGCCTATTCGTTTGCCAAAATCCGACTCTGTTTGCCCAAGTTATGGCAAAAAAAACGACCCCCCTATCAAAAAGCATGTAAAACAGGGTCTAGTGGATATCCGGTGGCCAGTGGGCGATGCAGTTGGCGGCGGTGGCGCTCGGGCTGAGCGGAGGCGGTGGATCGGGGTGGTGCACTAGCAACGATGGTGGTGGTCGGTTGGCGGGCGGGCTAACCACTGGGCGGTAGCGGAAGCCACTAGCGGCTACCCTGACTGTCGGCGGCAGCAAAGGGAGCCGCTGCCCGCAGGGCGGTAGCAGAAGCCGCTAGTGGCTACCCTAACCACCGTTGGTAGTGGAGGAAGCCGCTGACCGCAGCGGCCAAGGTAACTGCTGCGGAAGCGGTGTATAACCATCGAGCTGGATCAAGCGGCTTGTGAGCCGTGTCAACCTGCAAGCCCATTAAACTGCAAAATAAAATTTTTTTGTTTTTTGTTTTTTGTTTTTTGTTTTTTTGCGAATTTTCATGATATTCGTGGCCCAAAAAAGGGCAAAAACCAAAAAAAAAAATCCAAAGGCCAAAGTTGTCCAAATTGGACATTTTATAGGAAAATGGGGGTTTTTTGGTGTTTTGAGCTCAACGCTAAGGTCCGTTTGAGCCCAAAAACAAAGAAGCACCCCAGATCCAAATAAAAAACTTGAAACCCTCAAAGCTCCAAAAAATCTTCAAAAAACAAGAACACGCAGCAGCAGATCTGAGCTCTGATACCATATAGGTGTTGAGGAAAAATCAACTCTACAGCTCCCAAGGATCACTTGCATGCAAACCTGTCACAGAAGAAGAGAAGCAAAATCAAAGCTATGGAGGCAAGAATTCAATGATCCAGAAAGAGGAGTTATATTGATTGTGCAAGAAGAATGCAATACAATTACAAATTATAAATTAAAAATTACAAAGAGAGAATCCTTATAAAAGGATACTAGAAACCCCAAAGGAGAAAACCCTAAATAATTATAAGATGCCTAAGTTTAACTTAAGCGTAGAGTATAATAGACTAATAATTAAATAAATAATTATTAGCCACAACATGATAACTCTAACAGAAACAACTTAAATGACCATTAATAACACAAAGAGAAAGATGTTATTCTAATAGATGCAAAGGGACTTGAACTTGGCCTTATGTACCACATATCAAGAAGTTCCTTGATAGTTCTTTTGATTTCATCTTTAAATATTTTGGGATGCATGTATGGGGTGGTGATCAAGGGTTTTGCTCCTTCTAGTTCAATAGTATGTTCAAACCTTCGATGTGGTGGCCTGCCTAGTGGTATCTCCCCAAAAACTAGATTAAATGACTAGGAGATCATCATCATGGCAATACTTGGTTTTGTTGTTTGTTACCTTAGTGGAGATTAAACATTGTGTTGCCCATGCCACGTCCCCCTTTCTAAAAATACTTTCCATTTTTTTGGCTGATACTACTCTAGGGGTTCCATCTGCTAGGCCATGGAAAATGATATTTTGACCATTGTCTGAAAATTTTGTGAGTACTCTCCATTATTCATCATCCACTGGATGCCGAGGATAGCATCGGTATCTCCTAAGTCCACAATATAAAAGTCTTCGATGATGGTGTGATTGTTAATGCTAATCTTCAGTTTACGTACCTTGTTTGTACAAGGCATGTGGTAATTGTCTGCTACTACTACTTTGAACCCTTCATGATTTTCAGTTTGAAGGTTTTGCTTTGTCACTAATGCTGAATTGATGAAGTTTTGGGTGGCTCCACTATCTATCAGGATGACGACATTTTGTCCTGGTAAGGTCCCTTTTACCTTAAAGGAGTTAAACTTTGGTGTAGACATGGTGGCAATAACACCCTCTTCATTTTTCTTTTGGATGGTTACTTTGGGTGTTTTGGCTTGAGTGTTGATATTATCCTTCCCTTTGTTGATGGGTCTTACTTCTATATAATGTATCTTCCCTTTTCCTCGGCAATTATGATTTGGTCTCCAAGGTTGTTTGCATGTAAAACAAATTTTGCTTCTTTATTTGTACTTTCTTTATGGGCTGGAATATTTATCTTTTCTGATTTTGTGTTGGTTTCCATATCTCGAGCCTGTCTCAGCGCTTCTTGTAATGTAACGGGGTTTAGAGCCTTTATCCATCCTTTGGGGGGTTCTTTCAATTTGTCTATAAATAATGTGGCCAACCTCTTTATTGATATGTCACTGACAAGTACTGAGAGTCTTTGGAAGTTTGTTATGTATTCTTCCATAGATCCTCCTTGTTTTAATAGTGCTAACTCTTTGAAGTATAGCTCCGAGTCTTTGTTGTTGAATCATTCTATCAGGCATTCTCTTAACTCCACGTATGAAGTGATCTGGGCATGATTCATGGTTATTATGCCATGATACCACCGTTCATGTGCTAATCCTTCTAGATGCAGGGCTACAAATTTAATTGCTTCTTCTTCCATCATAGAGTTTAATTGAAAATATGTATCAACTTTTTGTACCCATGCTCTCGCCGTAGTTTCATTTGATCCACTAAAATGAGGTACTTGGAGCTTTCCTATCTTCTTCCATAGTACTGAATGACGATCTCTTTTTGGTAGATGTTCCATCCTTGGATCCTAAGTCACCAGGTTCGGCCGAATTTCAACCTTGAAGTTTGAAAATCGCCGAACTTGAAACATTCTACAAAAACCCTAAAAAATTCGATTAAATTTGAATAAAAGTTTAGGGTAGCCGAAAAGCGTTTTTTTGGCTTGCGTTTTAGGGTTTCGTCGAGGTTTTAATAAATACGGGCGGCCACAGGGGAGTTGACGTTGCCGACCGCCACGGGAGTTGAAGTCACGCCCACGGGAGTCGCCATTGCTACCAGCCTACCCGACGTTGCCGACCGCCACGTGAGTTGCAGTCACGGCCCACGGGAGTTGTAGTTGCCATTGCGGGTCGACGTCGCCCACGCCCACAATTGCTACCAGTCCGCCACCATTGCCCGACCTGCACAAGGACGTCGCCCACGGTTGCTACCAGTCCACCACGGCACCACCATTGCCCGACCTGCACAGGTAGGCTTAGGCTTCATCATTCTTTTTTTTTTAAATTTAGGTTTAATAATTATAAATTTATAATGTTTATTTATAAATTTATAATGTTTATATTTTATAATGTTTATTTATAATGTTTATATTTTATAATGTTTATTTTATAATGCTTATATTTTATAATGTTTATACTTTATAATGTTTATTTATAAATTTATAATGTTTATATTTTATGATGTTTATTTATAATGTTTATTTTATAATCTATATTTTATAATGTTTATTTTTTTTGGATTAGATATCAAAAAAGCATTACATAGCTTCAGCAAAAATAACTGAGTTCAACAGTAGTCGGGGCACCAATAGAAGGTGCATATACAAAATACACAGTTAACATGCACCTCCAAAAAAACAAGGATTACAAATGTTATACATATTTATAAATAAAATTGACATTATAGCATATTAAGCAGCAGCTAAGGAATTAAAATTTCAGCATCTGGTGAGTTGTTGTTTCCCATAGGTGGGAGCCATGCCACCCAGCCCATAGTTCCTTCCTGCCATACTTCCACCCGACCATCAAGTAATTCTTTCTTATGAGGGTGGGAAGTGCGCTCAGTGATCAGATCGGCCTCCTCTTGAATGATCTCCATATGCATTTGTCTACGATCCATTTGCCTCATGAAGGCCACCAAAGCTTGTTCAAAAGCTGCTTTGCCTGGTTCATCTCTCTCCCAAGTGAACCCGTGTGATAGTCATTATATATTTTTATTATATATTTTTAAGAGGTCATTTGTGAAATTGTTAAAACTTAAAACTTAAAAGTATTTCTATTTTGAAAGGTTGAAATAAATGTAGTGTATTTTTTAATTTTTCTTTCCAAACATGCAGATTTTTATTTAATGGCTCCTCCCAAATCAACTTCTGAGGCATGGAAGCATTGGACCCGAAATGGAACTCACATCAAATGTAACCTATGTCAGGGAACTATGATTGGAACTTTAACAAGGCTTAGGGACCACTTCCTTGCTAATACAAGGGGTCCAGGTGGAGGTGTTCAAGCATGCATAGGTGCGACTCCAGAACTTAAAGCTATTCTAGAGAAAGAGTTGGCTGCTTCAACGGTAGGCAAAATGAGGGCACAAAAGAAACAGAGAATTGAAGGAGATATATCTAGATTCACATCTGTCATGTCTTCCTCTTCTGTATAATCCAAACCGGAGAGTGTATCAAAACAGAGTGGAACACTGAACAACTTTTGGAAACCAATAGAGAAACAACAAGTGGATGATGCAGTTGCTAATTTGTTTTACACAAGTGCTATTCCATTCAATGTTGCGAGAAATCCTCATTTCCCTAATGCAGTTCAGAAAATTGCAGAGTTTGGCAAAGGGTACACACCCCCAAGTTCAGAGGCTATCAGGACAACTCTTTTGCAGAGGTCAAAAGATAGAGTGACTGAAAAATTAGCTGATGTCAAAGCAGCTTGGAAGGAAACAAGTTGCACTATATTGAGTGATGGATGGTCAGATATGTGTCAAAGGCCATTGATTAATGTTTTGGTGTCTTGTCCTGAAGGTGTTGTGTTTTTTAAAGTCATTGACACAATGAACCACAAGAAAACTTCAGAGTATATTTTTCAAATATTAGAGGAAGCCATTTTGAAGTAGGGGTGGAAAATGTGGTTCAAGTGGTAACTAATAGTGCAGCAAATTGTATGGGAGTTGGGAGGCTGATTGTAGAGAAATACCCACAGATATATTGCAGCCCATGTGCAGCCCATTGTCTCGATTTGTTGCTTCATGACTTGGCTAAATTCCCATGGGTAAATGAAGCTATTCATAGACGGAGAGCAATTGCAAATTTCATACGGAATCATCGTCTCACATTGAGTATTTATAGGCAGCATGAATCAAAGGAATTGTTGAGGCCTTGTGAAACAAGATTTGCTTCATATTATATCACTTTGAAAAGAGTGGTTGAAGAAAAAGCAGCTTTGAGATCTGTTATTTGTTCCAATCAGTGGGAAAGTTCAGTGCTTTCTAAAGGCCCTAAGGGGAAGAACATAGAGCAGCAAAAGTTTTGCTTGTATGTGAACCAATTGTTGATGTGCTTCATATGGTTGATGGTGACACTCCTTGCCTTGGCATGCTTTATGAAAGCATGGACCAGTGTAAGGAATCTATTCAAAAAGCACTAAATAATGAAGAAGCAGAATATATGCAGATATGGGAGACAGTTGATTGCAGATGGAAAATGATGCACACACCTTTACATGCAGCAGCTTGCTTTTCGGAGCCTAAGTTGTTTTCTATTGATAGAAGGGGTGATAATGAAATCATGGCAGGGCTTTACCAAGCCATTAGCAGGTATGTACCAAATCCAGAAATTGCAGCACTAATCAAAGATCAAAGTTTGCAATGCAAGAGAGGAGAAGGGACATTTGGAGGGGCAGAAGCCAAATATGACTCGCCACGTATGCCGGGATATAGATGGTGGATCGCTTATGGATCATTAGCTCCTGAATTGCAAGAGTTTTCTATTCGAATTTTGAGTCAGGGAGCAAGTTCATCAACTTGTGAGAGGAACTGGAGTTGCTTTGACCACATCCATTCCAAAAAGAGGAACAAATTACCTAATTCTGATTTCTTACTTTATCAAATAGTTGCAATTAGAATCAAGTAAAAATGTTACACAAGATATCAATTGCTAGTTCTGATATATATATATATATATTCAAATTGATATTGAATGAATGTCAATGTTTGGTATACACTAATGGGGAATGCTATATATGTTTACTGATTTACCACTTGTGCTGATAAATAATTGATGCTATGTCCGATACATGATATGCTTATGCAATCGATCCAGCAGTGGGATTGCTATATCTGATATATCTATCTGTATATGCAATGAAGGCTGTAACGTGGTTCTGAATATGGCAATATTATCAGTCAGTGAAAATAGGGCTGCATCTGTTATATAGACTCTGGTTATATGCTCCGATATTTGGCCTTCAGCCTTGCTACCTTCACGATATTGGAATTATGAAGATATAGCTAATGCTGACGATGTCGTCTCTGGTTGATCTTTGAATGCTTGCATAAATAGTGATGCCTTCTCTGTTATTGAATGTATTCCTTATGCAACCAGTTCTTGACTCGAGGTCAAAAGCTCAGATCGAGCTATCCTATCAGATATATACAAAAGAGATAAAAATACATCCATGCTCTTGCGAATGTTTGGAGCTTGATTTTATACTTTGCTTATGATGTGAGGAGGCACAATGTCACAGCCATGTCTCTTGTTTGCTCCACTAATCACATTCCTTCATTATTAACAAATCGATCAATCGGAGTTGATTAACATAATTCTGGTTTGAAAAACTAACCAATGGACTGGTTAGTTGATGATCGAATTCCTTGATTTAGCATTTATTTATTGCCTAATCGTGATTGAGTGTCACATTATTTAAAGAAGAATGTTAATACGTATGACTTAGTAATTGTTTTGGAGGCATATGAAGGGATATTACATTATTATTATTATCCAGTTATAATATATGAATGACATGTTGATATGTAATGATCTATGTGATTTAATGATTGATATATTGTTGAAAACTTGATAGTTATGGATGATAATTTGTGTGGATTATTATTTGTTGAAAAGGACTAACATGCAGCTTGGAGGGAGTTCAAAGCTAGTCGTAACCTAGGAGATCTCTGATCCACTCGCAACCAAGGGAAATATACTCTTTTGGTCCACATGGAAGCAGTCAAACGAATGGCAAGAGAGTTGCGGTCGCATATAGTCCTTGTTGACTCTATCTCTTCAGCAGGCATGAAGGATTTCTATCATCGTCGAGTACAAGGAGGTTATGCCACATTAATTCAGACTTGATACAGTGAACCACGTCCCTGATTCTGTGCTAATAAGGAATAAGGGATTCCGTTTCAGAACAAGACTCTTGAAGGGTAGTTATTATTTCTGTTTTTCCTTTTGTTGAATAAGTCACCTCACTGTTAGGAAAGTGTGACATCTGTCTAGGAGCTGTTAAAAGAAGTAATGATATTAAGTAATTATGTAATGTTTCTATAATGGTCATTTAGTCAGTTAGTTTAGGATCTTTCCTTTTCGTAGTTAGTTCTTATTTAGAATGTTTCTCTTTGATCTTTCGTTTCTGTTTAAGAAACTTTGCTTGTAATTGCTTATTTAAGGAGCCTCCGTCTCCTTTGTTAATAACAACATCAAATTATCATTTCATGGTATAAGAGCTTAGGTTCTATTTTGGCGAATATTTTTAGTAAAAAAATTTGTGGGCTTTCTGATTTTTTTCCACAAAAAATCATATAAGGGTTTTGCTTGATTTTTTGCACAAAAATCAGGGATTTATTTCTGTTTACAACTCGTGATTGTTTTAAAAGGAGGAAGTGTTGTGTGAGTTGAGATCTTTTGCTACTAGCGTTAAGTTGTTTTCAGTTTTACCAGTTAATGAATGTTAGAACTATAAGAAATGCATACAATGGTTATTGCTAGATTCTCTATGTAATTGTAACCCTATTATTTTGGATATGATTTATGAAAGAGAATAGACGATGACTGTTATATTCTGAGTTAGTGTTTTGTTACTCTTAGGAGATTACACTCCTCAAGCAAGGGCCACTTGAGGTAATGTAATCCTCCTTCCTCTTTTTGTTAATTAGTTATTTATGAATGCAGTAGCTAGATTACTATTAGTTTCTTAATTACTATAAAGCCTATTCTTATGTTTTGTTAATGCTGTCATAATTAGAGTTCTGGTTGCAACCAGCTTGTTAATTGTAATTAGTTATTTACCGTCTCCCGCAGCCATTGTTGAGTTACTCTTTAAGTCTTCTGCAGCAACTGCCATATTCAATAGCTTTCCACTCTGCACTGTTGTACTTTCATTAGTTAGTGTTCTTACATGCAACAATAGGGAGCCTGAGAATCCTTTGTTGCACATACAGTGCCAGTACCATCTTTGAATATATGTCCCTGATCGATAATTAAGTGAACCACCATTTAGGACATACAGTTACCCCATTGAACACCTCAATATGGCTGAGCGCATGGTATACTACACCAACTCTATGGACATAGTGGAGGCCAGTCGCAAGACACCAAGCCATTCAGTGGACCACTATAGTAGGGTGCAATCAAAAACACAAATCAACTAGTAGGCAAACAAAGCCAAGTTTGGAAAGTCAAGGATTGCAGCATTTTATCTGACAGGTGAACAGACAAATAATTACATATTAATCAACTTCCTTGTGGCTTTAGGAAGGCAACTAGTGTTCTTAAACTTTAATGATAGCTCCAATGAAATTAAAAACGTTACATCCTCAAACAACTTGTTGATTGAGGTGGTGGTGGTGGAGGTGGGAGTGAAGAGAGTCCAAACAGAGATGAAAAATGCATCTACGTATGCAACAGTCATTATACTTCTAAGGGAATGCACTATATGCTATTTTGTTGCCCCTGGTCTACCCACTAAATTGACCTTCTCCTTAAGGATATAAGAAAGCTAGGTAAAGAACATGGTGAAAGATGCAAGTAGTGTGACAATACATCAACCACAAATTGGTTTGATTCTGAAAGACCACATGAAAGGGAAGGAGCTCATGCAATCAAGAATCACGAGGTCAACAAATAATTCAATAACTTTGCAAAGTATCACAACTGCACGTAAGCACATATCTGTGAGCACCAAGTGGTTAGAAATCCTTAATCTAGGAAGGCCAGATAGAAGCGGGTTGTGAAGACCATTTTCCATGATACATTTGTTTAAGTACATGGAGTTGATAGTCATGTTAAGATTTTACTTATAAAAATCTTTATTCAATTTAATAATATTACAATTTATTAATTTTGTATTTTTCATATTTTAATTTGCTGATTTTTTTCTTTATTTAATTTTTAAAATTTTTGCTTTAATTTTTATACACTCTTGCTTTAGGTGTCAAAACCATTGGTTAGGGTTCTAAGGTCGGTGCATGGGGGCAAAAAACTCATGTTGTATCCATATAAGATCATGGACAAAGCCAAAGAGGCGATTCAGCATTCCTATGGGTTGAAAAAAAAAATATGAACCCATCCAGCGCATTGTTGATCAAAGGTGCAACTTAGACAAACATATTCATGATGCTGCCTACCATCTTAACCCTAAGTTTTTCTTCTCTAGTTCATTAAGAGTAAATAGGAAGGTTATGGATGGGCTCGACACATATATGGTGCATATGAACCCCAATGAAAACCTTTGCGACATCATGCTTGATGAGTTTAAAATTTATAAGAGGGAGACGGGAAGATTGTTTATTTCATCTCTATGCATTCAAAGGAGAGTCACTATGCAACCAAGTTTAAAAAACATATATGCTTAATTTTAGTTTTTCGTTTACTTTACCTTTACATGTACTAAATTTTTTATAAAGTTATAAATGTTTTCCTTGCAAATTTGTGGTATGAAAATTTTGTTAATCTTCAAAAACTCACCATCTACATTTTGGCCCTACCCTTTAGTACTAGTTATGAGCGCAATTGGATTGTTTTCCAAGCTATTCACATAAAGAAGCACAAGTTGACTCAAAAGAATCTTAATGACCTTCTCTCCCCCTTGAAGTGGATTAGAAGGTTGCCCCCTCAAAGTGGTCGCCATGCCCTAACCCTACATCTTTTAAACTTTCGTTATAGAAGAAATTTATAGATTATGAAAATTGAAATTATAATTTACAATTTTTGTTTATATTGAAATTTTCAAACTTGAAGATGATATGTATAAGTTTTAGTTGGTCAATGCTTGTGTTTGTCTTGGAAAGGGTTAAGTTCTTTAAAAACATTTGTATTGTTGAGGAAAGCAATATGAACCAATCAAATCAACTCTAATCCTTGGCTGACCATCTCTAGTCTAGTTTTGTAATAGTACAAAAGAAGACATACTTTTAATCCTCCACTTGGTATGCATTATTAATACTATTCATTATTTCAAGTCTTCATTTTGTCAAATAGGAGAGTAACCATTGGCATCGTTGCGTTCAAAGAAACTAGATCAGATTTCAGAGATTTGTGCTCTTAGACCCCAACAAAGATGAGAGAAGACCACAAAGTGGTCAAGACCAAGAGAATAGGCAATTTGAAAGGATCGTAGAGCAAAGAGGACAAAGGAGAAGACCACAAGAAGCACTTGAGGATAACATGATCATATGACTCCCAAGCTTGAGCCTTTCTTGAGAACAAAATCAAAGTCAGAGTATAAGCTGAAATCAGAGCCTCAACTGGGGAAATCAAAAGACTAAGTATGGATGTCTGAAAACAATGAAAAAAGAATCCAAACCTAGCGCAATAGAGAAATAGGATGAGAAAACATTAATATGTTGCAATCAAAGAATTGATCTAAAGTTTCCTCAAAACGCAGCTATTGATTTGCATGAATGCACAATACCAAATAAGGAAGCTTAAGGAAGCCATGATATACAATCTTTCCCAAGAGTGTACAAAAAAACATTTTCCAAAGCGAACCCCTTGTTTAAGGCATCACTAAAGTACTTCTCAAATGCTGGCATTTAAGTTTCAAAACATTGACAAAAAATGCCATTCAAAATAGGGATTTGGATTAGTCCCAAACCATGTAGCATCCCCTTTCTCATAATTTAATTTGCGAAGCCAAGATCTCGTTAATTATTTCTCATGGGCTTAGGGAAGCCGAAGTGATATAGTTTCAATTTAATATTTAAATTGAAATTTGTTCATATTCTCCAATGCTTTGTAAATTGCATTTTTGGAAGCCTTTGGAGCATTTTTTTGCGAATTTGTCCAAAAATGTTGTATATTTTTTTTGCTGTAGGTCTTCTAGAGATCTTTCCAATTAACCAAAGAAAATTGTTATTTTCCCACCAGGCTAGGAGTTAGGACCTCACCCAGTTGGGGTACCTAAAATAAATATTTTTCTAAATCTTGATTAATTTTGTCAATAGTATGTCCTCATCTAGCTGTTCTTTTCAACTTCCAATGAGGCATTGGAATTTGAGAACAAAGTTGGCCCTCCAACATCTATAAAATGAAAGCAATTTCTTCACTTCAACACCTCATTTTCATTATATCAAAACTTTGCTGAAATTGTTTCAGCACTTGTGTTCATTCACCCAATCTGAAGACCAAAACCCTTGGGTGATGAAATTAGCATATGAAACTCCAAATTGTTTATTAAGAGGAATCTCAAATAAAGATAGTAATCTGGACATCAATAATTGTTTGGATTCCAACACAATTTTCAATAATTGTATTTATAGGTTTGTGTGAAAGGGAGCTCCAGCATACAGAAGATTATTTAGGATTTATCTATCATTTGTAGTGCTATTATATCTTATAGATTGTTTGCCTCATACGGTAAACGATTAAATGCAAAAAGTAAATGCACAGAACATAATGGAAATATATTAAATAACTAGTCTTTGTATTAATTCAACAGTCCATGTACATCAAGTGCTTATAACATTACCTGACTATCATGATGATACTTAGAAGGAATGATACGCAATATATAATACCCGAAGGGGTGTGACCAACCGTCGCGTCCAACTGCCCTTCGGGACGACTAACTAACTGACCGCGGTAACTCATTATTACCGACGACAGCAAACATAATATGACAACATAGCATAATGATTATTCCCGGCAACATCATCCCCCCAAAGAAAAGAAGTCGTCTCCGGACGATGGAATACAAAATAGAGATGAACTGCAGGAACTGCTGACGCCAGGCAAGCCCGGAACTCATACACCTGCTGCATCCTCGCCTGAAACCCTTTTCTACTACCATCAAACTTGTCTGCAAAACATGCTTTTCAATCTCAGCCTCCACCAACTGCTACCCAAATGATACTGTCTCCCTAGCCAATTTGTCCTCGATAGCCACCCGTGCTGCCCTCGCGGCATCCAACTCCTGGGTATGCTGAGCTACGTCTCACGCTAGTACTGCCTCCATCCTAGTGGTCAGCTCCTCCCGAGCCCTCTCTGCATCCACCAAGGCAACCTCTCGTCCAGCCAAGACATACTCCGAGTTCCTCAAAGCGTACCATTCATGCCTGGAAGTGGCCACAACCTTCGGGCACAAAGGCTAGGAGACACCTCAAATCCTCCATCACACTCCCCAAAGGCTAATAACTGAACTGAATAACTCCCAGGTACCGTACAACTTTGCAATGCTTTCCCTCAAACTCTGTTTGTACCTCCAAATCCGTCTCCCTCTACGGCTTATGGCTTCCCTCCAATGCTGATCTTCAGGCTTCTCTCTCACAGTACGGGACAACCCAACACCTACCGTGCCTTCTCTAATGCCTGTCGCCCAACTCAAAAAGTGTATTGTAGCTCAAAAATAAATTGGGGGTTTGGAGGCAATGCCCCCAGCAGGGTCTGGGGCAGCGCCCCTCGCGGGGTCCAGGGGCAGCGCCCCAAGTGCGCTCCCTGTCACAGTACAGGGCGGGGTCGAGGGGCAGCGCCCTGTTGTGCGAATCGCACACCCATCCCCGTCTTGGACAGGGACCCCCCCAGTTTGTGCCTTTTATTCCTGCCCTGAAATTTGGCTAAGTCTAGAATGTCCTGATCCTGAAATTTGGCTAAGTCTAGAATGTCCTGATCTTTAAATTTGACTAAGTCTGAAAACTGAGGAATCCTCCAAAACTAGAATTTGCAATATAACTCCTGGAGGTCTGAAACCACTCTCAAACATCCTGAAAGTATATATGGAATATAACTTAAAGTAGTATAAGAAAGGAAAAGGATAAAAGGAAATATCACTTATACTTAAATGTTATATTCCATTAAATGATCCTCCGGGGAGATCTTGACAAACTTGCCCAAGTGCCCAAGCTCGCGCTCCTTGAAGAAAACGTTTAAAAACGCTTGAAATCCCCAATTTCGGACCATGGGGCAAAAAATTGAAAAAGTAAAAAACTTGCCAAAAGGTGGTTTAGGTCCGAAATTTACCTTAAGTTGCCAAAAGACCCCCAAGGTCCGAAAACCACTTAACCGTCCTCATTTTCGGACCCTGGGAGGTAAATGGAAAGTGCGTCGATTTTTAAAAAACGCGTTTATAGATCCGAAGTTTTTTAAGGGAATTTGCGAAGCATGTTGATGGTCTGAAATTCGCACAGGTTGTAGAAAGCGCCTAAGGGTCCGAAGTCTTCAAAAGTTTTACACAATGCGCTTAGGGTCCGAAAATAATCCAACTTGCAGAAAACGCCTTAAGCTCCGAAAATCGCAAAAGCGTTAAAAGTCCCAAAATTCGCCAAAAGACCTTCATGGTGCAAAATATGGGTAAATTCCCCAAAAACGCCCGAATGGTCCGAAAATGCCTTTGGGCACCAAACCGCCTTAAGCTCCAAATTTGGCATTAAAATCGCGAAATTTCCAAATGCGTTTAGCTCTGAAAATACTCCCAGTTTGCCAAAAATGCTTCAAAGGGTCCGAAGTTTTCTTTAATTTGCAGAAGGGTTCAAGGTCCAAAAATTACCCTTCAGCTGGAACAAAAACCCCAAGCGCTCCGAAATTCGCCAGAGGGTTAAAACGCGAAATTCCAAACATGCCCAGTGGTCCGAAGTTTTTGGAAAAGTTGCAAAACATGCTAAAAGGTCCGAATTTGGCCTAAAAACGCAAAATTCCAAACATGCAAAACGTCCGAAACACTTACAAATTTGCAAAAGGGCGTGAATGCTCCGAAGTTCTTTCAAAATCACAAAATATGCCAAGGCATACGAAGTTCGCCCTTAGGATTGGAAAACGCAGTTTGAAGATTGCAGAATAGCGTCTAAGTTCTCCGAAATTCACCAGAAAAGCATGAGAGTTAGAGTTTTAAAATTTGCAGAAGCTCTTCAAACCTCCAAAATCGCGCTTAAGAAGTTTTCAAAATGCCATAAACCCATTCAAAACGCCCAAGACTCCAAAGGTAAAATCACGCAGAAGTAAATCGCCCAAGGATCAGATTTCACATTCGAAGAGAAAGGAGAAGCATTTTCAAGATACATCTCGCAAAGAGCTTCTCAAACCAGACGTCGTAATTAAATTTAATATTTGTTAAATTAATTAATTAATTTTTCAAATTAATTTAATGAAGTGAAATTGGTTGATTGATCGCAGGGCGTCATCGAAGAACCAGGAGAAAAACCTCAAACGCAAATCAAGTAAGTCCACCACCGAGACCAAAGACCAAAGAACACTCTGAATGCTGCAAGTTTATGCATTATCAAGAAAGTGCACAGTTGGATTTAATTCAAGGAATTCAATTCCTAAAAAGCTGAAATTGCTTTATTGTAAACTGCCTATGGGTTCCGTGCAAGATATTTTTGTGGATAACTATTCCCAACCACCAAGAAGATTGGATAGACCTGAATTAAAGCCAAATGGTGGCAGGTAGTTGAGATAGTTGTTGATTGGATAAACTGAGAATTGATTAGGCATGGGTCAAAGCTGCCAGCTTCTGGAAGACAGATCAGGACCCTTGGATGCAGTCCATCCTAGCCTTCGATTCAAAATTGTAATATCTATAAAAGGCAGAGGCCTTTCTTTTGTAAAGAGTTAGATAGTTGAAGACTTTTGTCAGACAATTGGTTAGAATTTTGTAGTTAGATCTTAGAGGTTAGAATAGGTTAGATCTTAGCAGTAGCATAGAGATGCTGCAGAAATTGTTGTAATATGCAACTGAAATCAATATATAAACATTGATTTGGTGTTTATTGTCTTGTTTTCATCCTGTTTGCATGGTTTCTCTCAGCATTTTAGATAGATCTTTCTATTTTGGGTGTGCAGGTATTTGATAGATTTGGGCTCATACCACTGAGGATATACTGATTGTGTATCCTTTTGTGTGGTTAACCTGAGCCTTTAATTGTGCTTAGTTCAATTGCAGGTATCTGTCTGAGCTGCGCCAGAATTGGGTGCTTAGCCGTACGTCTCCAGTCTGAAAATCTTCCAAGTCCCTTTGAAGATTGCACCGTTCCTGCAAGGTTGTGAGCTATTCTGGCCAAGCAGGAATTGGTTATGTTGAATCCGTCTACCCGCATACCCGTGTTGTTAGTTTTAGATCTACTAAACCTTTCCTTTTTCTCTTTATTGCATAATTCGAGAATCATAGCAGACTAGCTTGTTGCAAATCGTAAGTCCCCTTGTGTTTCCAGCAAAAACACATCAAGCCACTGAGAGATCCCACAATCAAGACCTGACAAAAGAAACCTTGAGGTTATCCCCTTTGATCAAAACGTAGAAAATAGCATTAGGGATTCCCTTATCTCAAGAGAGGATAGGATACTCAGCTGGCTATTCTATTCTGCGTTGGTCATATGGAGTTTGCAGCGATGCGATTTCAGACACGTCAACACGCCCCCGCCGCCAACACCAATTTACAACCCTCCGAACCACACGAAAGTCCATGGCGCGCATCATTTCTGTGATATTTTAAGATGTCAAAACCCTTCTTCTCCACTCTAATATTTTCAGCGTCCTGGCTCCAGATGTCATCGAATAATTTTTCAATCTGGTTTTGCACTGCAATGTCCCCGATGGCACCCCGGCCATACAACCTCCCCGTACGGTCAACAACAGACACCTTCAATCCTACGGCCACCTTCCCGTGCGGTCAACACCCTCCTTACCGTACGGTCACACCTCCAGCCCTTCCCGTGCAGTCAACACCGTCCTTACTGTACGGTCACACCTCCAGCGTACAGACCACATGGTCAACCTTACGCACCATACTGTCCTCCTTCTGCCCACTTCCAACTACTAGCTTTCCCTTTGCGTCGTGTACTTGGCGTGCGCATACCCGTGCAATCCCCTTCCTCCGTGATATTTTCCTCCTTACGTGGCTGACTCTGCTTTCTAATTTCCTGCGCTGAATTTATTTTTTTCCTTTCAGCGGATTGTGCGGCTGTGCGGGCTTCTACGGGGCCATGTATTTGTTTTTGTGCGGGCTTTAAAGGCGGCGGTGTTCCACCGTGTGTGGCTATGCGGGCTTCTGCTGCGGGGGTTTATGTGTGTGAGTGTCCACCGCACGGTGGCCCCACCGTCAGTGTTACCACCGCACAGTGGTTCCACCATCGGTCATTCCACCCACCGTTGGTGTTGCCACCGCACGGTGGTTCCACCGTCGATGTGGTCACCGTACGGTGGCCCCACGTCCCTTCTTTTTTCTTTTTTTTACCGTATGGTCGACTGTCGTACGACCGTACGAATTTTTTTATTATTATTTTTTTTACCGTACAGTCAAATGTCGTACGGACACCTACGACCGAACTTTTTTTTTTTTTTTTATCCTTTTTTTTTTTCCTTTTTTCTTTTTTTTTTCTCTAAGTGTCCAGATTCGGCTCAAGTTTCGTGCCTCTAGGATCGCCCTTTCTCGTTTTGCCTCGCCCGAGAGTCTCCCGCTTTGGTCCCATGCCTCTCGAGACGCCTGCTCGGCCTCTCAAGTCCCCTTCCATCCTATTGGGTTCCCCTCTAGACTCTCGGATGTCCCTCCGGCCTCTCGGGTCCCTTGCGCGCTTCTCGTGGTAGGGTTTTAATTTGGACCCGTTGGTGGCAAGTCTATTTTCAATGGCCATCTGAAGAACGGGAGCCACAAATTCTACAAGGACCACAGTCTCCTTCCCGTACATAAGAAGAAGAAGAATAATAAAGATTTTGAAAGCTACGGCCTTCCACACAGGGTTCCAATCGTTGCCGACACAATTGATCTTGCGATTATCTACGTCACTGTGGTTTGGGGCGTCTCCCTTCCAATATGCTCTGTATTCTGGCAGGTACACCTCCTCTATTGCTTGCTCTGGTTCCTCTACTTCTAGCCTGTAGCTTTGGAACATTTCGTAATCCTCCATCTGCCAGTGGAAGAGCTTGTTCAATGACCTCGTCTTATCCTCGGAACAGTCTCCTAGTTTGAGAATCCCTTTGTCGTTAGGCTCCCTGCAGCCCCATCCTTCGTCCCTCGGGTCGCCTTTTCCTTCACCCTCCGATTCCGAAGATGTTGCCAGTTCCTCGCCGACGACCTGGGTCCTCAGATCAATGGTGTACTTCCGCCCCCCTTTCTCCATAGAAAGGGCGTTCTTTTTCGAGTCGTGGTTCACCTTTGCTGTAACTAGCCACCCTCTGCCTAAGATGGCGTCGTACCCCTTCTTCTTGAGTGGGATTACCACAAAATCTAGTATGAAGGGTTGTGTGCCAATAGTGACCGGCTGGGCCATCAGGGTGCCGAGTGGCTTGATGTCGTGTTGGTCTGCACCTACCAAGTTGAACATGGGTGGCCATAGTGTTGGCTTCCCCAATTTCTTCCACGTATCCTCTGGCAGTACATTCACCCCCGAACCTCCATCCACGATGGTGTCCTTGAGGATAGCCCCAAGAATTCCCATCTCTACTACAGCAGGATGCTGACCACTATTTAAGGCCAACAACGTTGGGTCAACCAAGGGGCTGACCGAAACTTCCGCCCGTGTGGCATGCAAAGGTGCCTACGCAGTGGTTTGTATGGAACTAAAAATGGCGGTTCTTAATTGTGGCATTGTTTCTAGAAGGTCCTTTACCCTTATAGGTACTTCCATCTGTAGTACTTGCCCAATGATGTTATTTTCAGCTTCCGTACAGGATGATGTACTCACCACCTCGTTGTCCCGTCGTTCGGTCGTCATCTCACGTTCAATATCGGCCTTCGCCTCCCGCAGTCTCTCCTTCTCTGTGCGGGGGTCGGGATAGGTTGCCTTCTTCACCTGCGCGCAAGTGATTGCCAACACTTCTTTGTCTTCGCCCCTCTTTTCAATATTGAGCAGATTCACCACCTGCTTAGGGCAGTGTGTGTCATCGTGATCATCGGGGCCACACCATCTACACAGGCTCTAAGGGGTTTCAGTATTCTGGCACTCCCGAGCGAAGTGCCCCCATTGGTTGCAGGCCCGACATTGAATTATTGGTCGGCCCTTGGCGTCATACTGGATATGGCTTCCGTTATTGTTATTGTTGCTATTCCTTCCGCCGTCGCATCCGTTGTCCCGGTAACCTCCAGATGATGCCATTGTGTTGGTTTGTTGGGCCGTACCCGCTGGTGCGGATGTTGTGGCCTACTCCGTGAACAACACTTAGCTCATTTGCGTACTTCTCATTTGCGTACTTCGGGTTCCCATGTTGTATGGGCATTCCTTGATGGAGTGTCCCATCACTTGGCAAATCTCACAAAAGGCCTTCTTCGGGCAGGTGCCTTTTGTGTGGCCTTCTTCCTTATAGTCAGTGCACCACACGTCTTCGTTTTTGCTCGTGCTTCCTTTCATGTTCTTAAATTCCTTCAACATACGGTGCATATCCTTTTGAAGAGTTCGCACCTTCTTACTTGATGATTCGTCGCTGCTGCTTTCTCCCGAGGACTCCTCTTCTCCAAAGGACTTGTCCTTTTTCTTCCGCGATCTTTTGTCTTCAATTTCCAAATCCATCGCACGGTTGTATGCGTCATCATATGAAGTGGGCGATACAATTTTCATCTTCCTCTGCAGGGATGACCGCAACCCCTCCACGAACCATCTCTTCTTTAGTCCGTCAGCCGGCTGGTTCTCCATCTTCCTCGATAATTCCTTTAATCATTGGCTGTATGTTCGCACTGTTTCGTGCTTTCCCTGCTTTGTGCTTAGTATCTCCGCCACGATCTCATTATCATCTCGAAGGAGTCGAAACTCCTTCTCAAAAGCTTTCTGTAGGTCGTCCCATGTTCCCACCTTTGTTTTGTCCACATCAGAGTACCAATCGATGGCTACTCCTCTCAGGGTGGTAGGGAACTGCACCACCCAATCAGCTTTGTCAACTACCTCGTTGGCTGACCATATTGTTTCACATTGTTTCACACGTTCGGCAGTGTCGTACGGGGTCATCGTTGCCATCCCCGTTGAATTTAGGCAACTTCTGTTTGCCCGCCATCGATGGGGGTCGTCTACCTGGAGGTGGTTGTGGCTGTGTATGTGCCCCTGCGCTGCTCCCTCCGATGCCGGTGGTGTCCCCTGCGGGGGTGACTGGAGATACGGTGTTTTGCCTGCCGAGTGTGGCACCTACCGTACGATTATCCTCCCCAGGGTTGTCACCCGCACCCACTGTTGGCTCCCTTTGGTGATCCTCACTTTGTAGTGTAAGGGATAAGTTTCTGAACCAATCCCAGGTCTCTTCAACTAGATCTCTTCGTAACATTGTTTCCTCCAGAAACTCTTCGTGGCTTCTCACCCTACGGTGGTCTGGTGACGCGTAGAAATTCCCCTCGGCTTCTGCACCCTCCGTGACACCTCCTTGGTTCCCTTCGGGCAACCCTTTGGCAGGTCGTCCCTTGGCAAGTTGCCTCAGCCTCCGTCTACGTTCTACATGTTCCAGAATCAAGGCCCTCTGCGCGGCCTCCCACTCGTCCGTTTCTGCTTTTTTATTTCTATTTTTATTCAATGGGTTGGGCATTAATTGCCGCACATTTCCATAATTCACAATACATAAACCAAAACACGTTTTTATTAATTCATTTCATCAGATACCACTCGTGTCAATGACACTTTTATTTGAATATAGAAAGTTCAAGTTTCAATTCCGTCCTGGCCTGGCGCCATCCCGTTCGGCTTCCCATCGGCTGCTTTCCTCATACTGTTGAAGGATTTGTTGGCGTCGCTCTTCCTGGGCAATCTCCTCCAAGCGAGCTTGTTGTGCCAGCGATGCCTGTGCAAGCAACCGATGAAGATGGTTCATCAACCGATTTACTGCAGGGCTCACCTCCAACGCTGTCCACACGGCACTTGGTAGGATTTCCGCCTTCGTCGCCTCTCGTCGGACGTAGGTCTGGATAGCTACTTGGAGCAGAATTGAAAATTCTCTCGTTGCGATGTCTTCTCCTGTGTAAAGTTTTGTTCGCGTGTCGTCGGCCTCTGGGTTTACCTCACCAACGGGTAGGCCCATCGTGTCCATGCGCCATCCGCGTCTTCCGTTCCCGAGTACGTCTAGGCAACGGCGCCAAATGTTTGCCTCATACGATAAACGATTAAATGCAGAAAGTAAATGCACAGAACATAATGGAAATATATTAAATAACCAGTCTTTGTATTAATTCAACAGTCCATGTACATCAAGTGCTTATAACATTACCCGACTATCATGATGATACTTAGAAGGAACGATGTGCAATATATAATACCCGAAGGGGTGAGACCAACCGTCGCGTCCAACTGCCCTTCGGGACGACTAACTAACTGACCACCGTAACTCATTATTACCGACGACAGCAAACATAATATGACAACATAACATAATGATTATTCCCGGCAACATAGATTTCAATATTTTGCTGCACATTTTATTAACAAGAATTGGCTCCAGCATGTTATGAAGTTTCCATTTGTGTGCAAATATTATCTATCCTTCTTGCATAGTTTTAGTGAGCAAATATGCATAGTTAATTCAAAAAAACTCTCAACTCACCTTCATGGGGTCTTGGAGATCAAAAAGTAATTAAAATCTGTTGTGGATGGTTTGTTGTAAATTTCATTTTATTATAAAATCAGATGTTAGAAAAATCAAAGTTTATGTGTGCTAGCAATGCAGGTCTAGTTTTTTAGTGGATTTATGTGCAGATGTAGTTTTAGACTTTCAGTTGTTGTGGGCATTTCATATTTCAGCGCATTTTATAATTGGGCATAGAACATCATTTGGATATTTCAGATCTAAGTATATTTTATTAATATTTTGGTTTGGGACATTAAACACTCCAAGAGTCTTGGACTTACTACATTTTATGAATCAATGGGAAAATAAGTTCATACTTTGAAAGCAATGATTGAATGAGGCTTTGTATATTATACAATAAGGTACAAAATTTAGATTTCACTCAACAATTGTTACAGAACATTATCCTTTGCTTAGAAGGAGGATTGAGAGGATACACCATAATGATAATAAAATATAAATACATCACTTTGAGTTAAGTGAAGATTTTGTCATAAATATAAGTTGAATAACTGTCTGCTACAAAACTGTTTTATAGCCACAAAAGTGGAAAACAGAGCATCAATCTCTGCACATGACCCGAATCCACAGAAAGGCAATGTGGACTTCCAAAAACCCAAATGGAAACATGTGATTTAGAACAGCTGTAGAAAGTGCAAGATGTAGGAAGAAAGGAAAACAATCAGCAGACAAAACAATGAGAGAAAGAGATGCTTTCCAAAACAAAAATCCAAAAGGGGCTGGTGCAAATAAAACAAGAACAATAACAAATGATTATTGACAAGAAAGACAGAGAGATATGTTTGGACTAAAACAGTGAGAAGCGGACAAAGAATATGGAAATGGAGGTGGACAAGAAGGAAGATTAGGAGAGAAACTTCATACTAAGATTCTGTCTTCAGAATGCTGTAACCATGAAATAAGAAGAAAATCTCTTAAAGTTAAAACACCAGGAAAACTAAAAGGATTCCATGAGAAGCAAGATCAAGCAATTTAACAATAAGAAGAACCCCACCAAATAAGAACAAAGAAGGAAAGGATTAAATTCATGACAGAATCCAAATGGAGACTATGATAGATATTGCAACTGGCACCCAACCTCAAATGGAAAAGATCCTATGAGGGGCCATGCAGCCCAAATTCTCTAAATGAATATCATTTCTTTCTTGGAATATACAGGAGTTCAATATCAGAGTAAAGAAAAGGGCATTAAAGGGCCTCATTAACAAAGATAAGCAAAACTTTATTATCCATAAAGAAAAGAAATTGGGGAAGTAAATTCCAAAGCAAAAAATGCTTCAAGTTTGGAAGCAATGCCAAATTAGAGACTCTTGATCTCTAAGCAATGCCACAAATTAGTAATTACAAATTTACAATATGGCAATCCCTTAATCCCAGATCATCCTTGTCACCAAAGATTGAGTTTTTGTGGTTGGAAAATGAAATAATTCACAGATCAAGTCTGTAGCTAATGTTCTACTTCTGTCAGCTAGTTTACGAATAATAAAAAATAAATCTTCCATTAGACTTTGCCACTTACGTGAGCTTTCTTATCAGCTAGTTCACCACGATGTTATTCTGTCGTCGAGCACATCTGAATTACTTACAGATGCTTCTTGTGTTTTTCTCATTTCCTCATAATCATGGCATTTAGTACCAACCTCGCATTATAGTCATTTCAAGACAGGTTTTTTTAAAGGATGTCCATTTTCACAAATCCTTATTATCCCATGTCAGAAATTTCCCAGATGCTTATCTCTGTACCATCCTAACTTTGATTAACTGACATTTCCAAAGCTTGAAACAATCCTATGGGGACTTCATGGTACATCATCTTCAAAATACTTTGTATCAGAAGGGAAGAGGTGTTATGTTAAGAGGCATCCAGATCAAAAGAACCAGCTTACACTTCCAGGTATCACACCAAAGAATCTGAATGGAAAGAAACGATCAATCTATCCCTCTTTGATTCTTCCAACAGGCTTCGTGAAGATTATGAAAATTTATGTATTTAACACAAACATAAGAGAAAATGCACCCAATTGTTTCAGATACCAATCTGAAAGACAGGAACCAAAGTGCCCTTTACATGTTATTATTTTAAATATAACTATACATATCTCCAAAAAAACAAAGGAGAACAACTGAAAGGAACACTGTATATCTATCTAATTACATACCAACAGTGTCAAAACTCTGAGCCATCGGCACAACACCCACAGTGGAAACAGCCCCATGAGAAGGGCGAAACCCTAGAATGCCACAAAATGCAGCAGGCACTCTCACACTTCCACCTGTATCAGTACCTGCAAAGGAAAGTAAAGCAAATGTTAACAGCAGTGAAGAATCACGAGTTCTGTAGTAGCATATGACATTAAAAATGAAGATCTTTCGCATCAAGTGTTCTCATCTCTAAAACAAAAAATATTTAAACAAACACACCAACAGAATAAACTTACATCACAGCCATCTATTAATTCTCTCCAACTGAATTATGGGGATCTAGAGAGACTAGCTCAACAATTCGGTCCACATGCCAATACCCTAATGAAAAATTTTGAGAAATTCATACATATCAAGTCATTTTAGAATCATGCAATATTATATCCATTTTGGGAGAACTAAGTACTAGATTTGGAGTAAATGTTAATCAATGAACCGAATTCCATTTCGGGCAGAATGTGTTGCAGGCAATTAATCAAATTGCAAACGTGAGATGTCTTGTTTATTTTGTCTTCTTATACATCATTATAACAGGGGGAACATTCTCAAGTTGCCATGGGATCTGCTGGTCCTTCATCTCTGGCCTACCTATAGTTCTTCTACCAAATCACGACTGCCAGTTAGTCCTTGCATGCCAAACCTTGCGGCTATATGGATGACACAACAGGATGAAAGCATCTTTGTTGGAGGAGTTGAAAACTTTGCTGAGAAAACTAAAGCAATCATGGGCAAGGACACTCATTATTCCTCTTGTGGATCTTTTAATGTGGCACCTTGTGCCAGGAGTCTATTCAAAATGATACTGATGGTGACAATAGCTAAGTTACCGGGTTCGGGCCCTGCAGCCCAGATGTGGGTCTGGGTCCACTCCGAATCCAACTCCGCTCCAGGTCCTGGTCCGCGTTCGGTACGGGGTCCAGTTCACCGGTCACAAATTTCATAAGCTTATTATTTTTTCTATGAATTTTTAGTGAAGTTTTTTATTTATTTATTAATTCATTTAAAAGCTTTTTAACAAATCTATTGATTATTGTATATATTATTATAATATAATATAATAAATATAATATTCTATTATTGATATAATATTATAATAATAATAATGTATATTAATATATAGAATATTATTAATATAATATAAAATAATATATATTATATTATGTTATAAAAATAATATCGTGTATATATATATAGTTTTTGTACTAACGAACCCAAACTCCTTTTTAAAATTTTGTCAAACCGGCGAACCAGGTTCTCGAACCCGAACCAATGCCCAAACCCAAACCTGCAACTTAGGACAATAGGCATGCTGACAAATGTAAATTTCTCTTGGTGAGGGTAATATAAATTTGTTTAGAGCACCAGCAC
Organism: Cryptomeria japonica; assembly: GCF_030272615.1. NCBI lineage: Eukaryota > Viridiplantae > Streptophyta > Pinopsida > Cupressales > Cupressaceae > Cryptomeria > Cryptomeria japonica. Next base: position 125,074,454 of record NC_081412.1, on the reverse strand, counting down.
AACTGTGAATGCAGGAACTCATTTTTTCTTTGGTGGTTAATGTGGTTCCTTATACCAAGAAGTTGATTCAATATGATAGTGTCACACTTACTGATAGTAAAGGGACTTGTTATCACTGCTCCTTGCACTCATAGTGCACCAAGTGCATAAGCCAGCTTTGGCCTAGGGAAGAGACTGATTGTACTTTACAAAGGAATTTCAGACAATGGAAACACCTTGCTTATTCTTCAAACTAAAAATTCCATGAGTTCTTTTGCTACTACTGCTGTCAACAACATAGGAGGAGCTGTTGGAGACCAGGCTTCCAGTTTTCAATGAAGATTTGCATTTTGATGAAGACCCTGCTCCTGCTGATGATTTTGGCCCCAACAGAGTTTCTTAATTTCTGAATTTATACTGTTGTTAATACTTTCCTGGTTCAGCTTTAGCTGTTTTGGTTTAAAACCTTTTTTTCTAACAGATTCAACCAGGTTCCACAGATATTGGCAACTCTGCCCTTCACCTGATTACAAATGCTGATTAAGTGCACGCCTATACCAGAATTTTGCATTACCTAGGCTGCTGCAACTAGGGAATCCATTCGGTCAAAGTCATCCAAGGATCAAACTTAATATCACCATACCTCCAGTGATTTGAATCTTGTCAGATGATGTTACACACCATTACTCACCAATTAGGCTCAACCCTGTCGATTTGGTTTGATACTTCAGAATATTGTGGATACATGCATTTTTATTAAGCCCAAGATTGGAGCATATCCCTTTTGCAAACTTCCTATCCAATTTCAGAAGAAAATTAAAATAAATATATCATTACCAAGCATTACAAGTTAAACACTCAACATTATACATTAGTCAAACAATGATGATAACATAATTTCAAATGTATGTTAGCAAGAATTTGGATGAGTCTGAAAGGTGAGCAATGGCAGGAGGGACATGAGGGCAAGTGGGTGAACTAGCCACTATAACAACGGCTTTGTGAGGCCATGGACCTCTGTTTTGTGGGCAGAACCCCTTCTTTTTCCTATACTCTTTAGTCAAAGGGAATTATGTGTGGAGTGGGGTTTGATTCCCAAGCATTTTCTAGTAGCTCATTCCTTTTATGGGTTTTGCAGGGATGGCGACCTGCATGGCAGCTAAAGGGAGTCCAAGGGACCCACAACCCCCAATCTTTCTTTTAAAGCCACACTTAACATGAACGAGCCCTCTTCATCTGGGCATGAAAAAGGAATCCATTACTTAGTGCATGCAACAAAGGTGTCCAGATCAAATCAACAAATGATTAATTGCCTGAATTCCAATGGATGCCTTGAGAAAGGCAAAGATCACCTGATTCTGGTTACTAATCCAAAATCTACTGTGGATGATGTTTTATATTTGTCCAAACATGGTTTAAATTTGCAAGTTCATGGGTATTCCTATTTCTCTGCAGTTTTTATTCCAAACTTCTAATTGCTTACTTCACTATCCTAGACTCTGAAAAATAAGAACTAGTGTTTTGAAATATTTATAAATGCTTGTCTTTAACCAAAAGAATTTATTAATTAGTATCTATGCTCATCCTCATTTTTGGAATTGGAATTAGAAATGCTTAGTTTATTAATTATTTATGTATTTATATGGGTTATTCATATTTCTCGCCTCTCCCTCCCTCTGCCTTATCTTGCAAGTTTATGGGTATTCATACTAATTTGTATTTGTGAGAACCATATTTCCATAATCAGGTAGTTTTATTATCAAACCTTGGCATGTAGGGTGAGATCCACTGGAGGAGCTTCTGGCTAAGATCACTATATTGATTCATTTCCCTCGACTTCCATGGAAATCTAGAGATAAGATATTTTGCAATCTATCATAACAGTTATCAAGAAACCCTTAGGACCTTCTCACCCTACGTTGGACAAAAAGGTAGCTTCTTTTTCTTGTTTATATGTTTTTTTTTTTGGTCGGTAATATTTATATTTTATTAATAGTAAAGCATGAAATACATATCAGATTTGCAAAGTTTCCAAAAAGCCTGGGATCTACACGTGACCCCTACCAAACCCTACCAATAACACTCCCTTCATCCATCCGAATAGGACCTAGAACCAGTTGGCTTTCTTTAAAAAATTGCCAACACTTACATCATTACGAGAGTTTCAAACAAAAAATTACCAAAATTGAAACCCATATTACCCAATGTATAACAAAGTTACAAACTGCCCAAACCAGACACCAGAAACTACACCACAGACTGCACTATTAACATATATACCATTTACAATTAAAACAGAGATACCCCAAATTTCATTTTGACATCAATTTTAAACCAAAAAGACAGCCAAGAAAACATAGAGCCCCGAGATGCCTTCCCATTCAGAAACTAGGGCACGCATGAAGCTTGTCCGCTCGGGCCTTCACCACCATTGTTCTTCCCTTCATCACCCATAAAGGCTCCAAAAAATACAATCTCCCTCTTTTTCTGCTTTGCCCTCCTCACATCCTCCATCTTCCGCTTGCCCTTGTACTTGGAATCCACCACTGCACGTTCACCATCTCCATTACCTCGAGCCTCCACCTCTTTCTCCTTCAAATACAACTTGAGGGAATCCCAGCCAATGGCCGCTTTCGCTCGCCATTCATCTCTGTCCAACCCAAACGGCCATCGTATGAAGCGCACCAATTCCCTCAACTCATGAAATCCATCAATATCAAGCCCTTCCCCTACATCAAAGCCTACCCCAGGCATGGCCATGTTCAACAGCTCCATCACCCCACACAGTCAGTCGTCCTCGACGCATTGTCACATCACCTGGAGAATGACATCCTTTTGTTCTTCGAGTTCTAGACCCCAGGCCATTACCATCGTTACCACATCCACATTGGTTTTGTATTTGTGCATCGTTTTGAGGAAGCACTCCCCTAACACCATCTCCAATATCTGCATGAAGGCCTCATCACCGAACTTGAAGATGCATTTAATTCTCCTTGCAGAGACATCCCCAACAAACGCCAATTCCTGCCTTTTGGTGTACAAGGTAAACGTTGCGTCCATATCTTTCACCACCTCAGCCAACACCATCACCAAATGCATCCAAAAAGGGGGCCTAGACTACTATAAATAATGCCCCATCACATCCCCACATTCTCAAGCTTCCCAATTAATTAATGCATTAAAGATCTTATTGTATGCAGCCATCCACATCATCCCCTACAAGATCTTTGTAATCTTCAACATGCATTTCATCCACTTCTGCGAATGATGTTGCCCACTTAGATAATGCATCAACAACCTCATTGCCTCCCCTTCGCACATGCAAAATGGCATAGTTTCTGAAAAACTTTAAATCCTTTTTAATTTTGCAAATAAATTTATTTAAAAACCAAGCTTGAGCTTCACCTTTAATGATTGCATTGGTAGTGATTTGTGAGTCACCTTCTAGATGTAAGTTTTGAACACCTAATCTAACCCACTATTGAACAGCCAAGAGAGTAGCTCCGGCCTCATTATTTGTACCCTCCGAGAGTTTTTGAGCTCCCATCACCACAAAATTTCCCATCCAATCTATGATTACAAACCCTACACCCGAAATTCCCGGATTTCCCTTTGAAGTACCATAAAAATTTGCTTTAAACCATCCTTGTTGAGGCGCTTCCCACTTGACTGAACATCTGTCATCACTGGTCGAATTTGTTAATTCTTGTAACGTCAGTCGTACAATTTCATAATTCCGATGCATGAATTGATAACATGTTAACATATATAATAATAGATAAACTAATAGTATATACGTTAACAATAAATAATAAATAAAATCAAAATCGAATTATGGTGTTTGCCACCGGTCACACCCTTTCATGTTAACGGACTTTGATTAAGCGATTCATAATAAATCATGTTCCTCACGATCAGTCAAGTAAGCGATGATCTTAATGCTTGTTAACATGTTGTCTTATCATGAGTGGTACGTAGGGAAGAGATGTGTCTTCCCACATGGGAAGACATATGATGTGTCTTCCCACATGGGAAGACATATATCTTCACTACGTACCCTCTCATTCACATATATATAACATGCATACAATGAGGAGCACAATACCGCAATTGATAAGTGTTGTGCATCCTTCCATTCACACTACAGCAATTCAAAATTAATTTCAAATTATATCATCTCTTCTATCCTCTTGATCACAGAATTTGAATAAACTTAACATGGTATCAGAGCCAGGTCCAGGCTAGGAGCCCCAAGCACATGAGAGGTGTGGCTTAAGGGGGGGTGTTGGTGTTGGGAATAAGCCACACCCGGACCGACGGTCCAAGAGGGGCTAGTAGCTTAGTGGTAGAGCACTCCAGCAGCGTATGGAAGGTCCTAGGTTCGAGTCCTAGCTGGTCCATGTCTCAACATGATATCAGAGCTAAGTTAAGGAAGATCAAACTAAATTCTGTAACGATCATATAGACTTTCACCCGGCTCTTAGTAGATTACATTCCTATAATCCTAATGACAACCAGAGTTAGGTTTGATGATCGACTAGATGGAGCATCAAATTTTGTATCTTGGAAATTCAGGATCATGCTTGTTTTGAAAGAAAATAAAATTGACTCCCATGTCAAAAGTGAAATTCTTGAACCCTCTAATGATACGGAGAAAATTCAGTGGAGCAAGGACAATGAGAAGGCTCTTAAGATAATTGTGGATTCAGTGAGAGACACATTCTGCCAGTTATTTCTAAATATGAGACGGCTTTTCAAATGTTCAAAGCCCTAGCTGACATTTATGAAATCAACAACACTAGCAGGGCCCTCACCTTGAAGAATCAACTACACCATATAAAGATGAATAAAGGAGAGACAGTTACATCCTATTTCTTGAGGATCACTGAGCTTAGGGATCAACTATCCACTATTGGACATCTAGTAGACAACAAAGAAGTTTCTATGATGGCCCTAAATGGACTTCCTACCTCATGGGAATCGTACATTCAAGGAATCAGTGCTCGTTCTAAATTTCCTAAGTTTGATAGATTGAAAACCGATTGCATTCAAGAGGAATCGCGGCTTGTCACAAGAGGAATAAAAAAAACAATGGTAATGAGGACATTCAAGTTCTAAACTCTAATTCCCACAAGAAAGGAAAGAAGAAGAACTTTAAGAGAAAGAGAGACAACAGCTCAAATGGAAAGGGGTCTTCAAAGAAGAAGAGAGATATTTCTGAAGTACAATGTTTCAGATGTGACCAATATGGGCACCATGCAATGAAGTGTCCAGACGGGATCAAGCAACAGGCTTCAATGGTAGAAGTTAAGAAAGGGAGTGATTCCGAGAAACTAGTCTGCTACTCAGCCCTCCCTAGTCAAGTCACCTCCAGTTCCAACACATGGGTGATTGACAGCGGAGCATCTCGACACATCACTGGATTTCGTGAGCACCTAGATACACTTGTGGAAAATTCAAATAAAGAAGTGATAATTGGTGATGACTCAAATTATCCAGTTATGGGAATAGGAACCTGCAATATCAACCTAAAGTTAGGCATATCCCTATAGCTGACTAGAGTTCTATTTGTACCTGGTATAAAGAGAAACCTTGTCTCAGTTTCTGCACTTGAAGATAAGGGTTACAAATTAACCTTTATGGAAGGAAAGGTACTTGCTTGGCCAGAGAACTCCACCATCAAGAAAGTCGACACCATTGGAGTAAGACAAGGGAGCCTCTACAGACTTTGCACCAATCCACCTCAAGCCTTGATTCATGAGACTCCAGATTCGAATGAACTTTGGCACAGAAGATTAGGGCACCTTCATTTCCATGCCCTACCTAAGATAGAGAAGATGGTGCTTGGCTTACCCAAGCTAAGTCATAGTTCTGAAGGAGCCTGCAAGGGGTGTGCCTTGGGAAAGAATACTAAAGGGTCTTTCAATTCTAACAACAGTAAATCCAAAAATATATTAAAATTAGTTCATTCCGATTTATGTGGACCCATGTTTGTACCCTCCTTAGGGGGATTTTTATATTATGTAATATTTGTAGATGATAATTCTAAGAAGACCTGGATATATTTTCTGAGGTACAAAGAGTCTGAAGAAATCCTTTCTAAATTTAAGGAATTCAAAGCTCTTGCAGAAAACATGACACGTACGAAAATCATAACCTTAAGAACAGACAATGGGGGGGAATACACTTCTGATATGTTTAAAGATTATTGTATAAATGTTGGGATTAAGAGGGAGTTAACTGTACATTATAACCCACAACAAAATGGGGTAGCTGAAAGAAAGAATAGGACTATAGTAGAAGCTGCTAGGGCTATGTTGTTTGACCAAAATATAGAAACCTCATTTTAGGTTGAAGCATCTAGGACAGCCGTGTACATTCAAAATAGATGTCCTCACTCTCTTCTTGATAATAAAACCCCTGAAGAAGCCTTTACTCATAACAAACCTGACACAAGTCATCTCCGGATCTTTGGGTGTCCAATCTATATTCATGTTCCCAAATAAAACAGATCAAAGTTAGAACCTTCTAGAAAGAAAGGGGTATTTGTTGGGTACAGTGAAATCTCCAAGGCTTACAGAGTATACATAACTGGACAAAGGCAAATTGAACTAAGCAGAGATGTCATCTTTGAAGAAGACATAGCATTAAAGAGGTCCAAAAGCTCTAATGAATTAGAACACCAAGATCCTCCTACAAGCATGGATGAGGATCCCACCCATGAGATTCAGAGGGAGACCCCTGAAAACGTTGAGCGTGAAGTTCAAGACTTACATTTAGAAGAGCATTATCCCAAAACTAGGAAGAGACCACTTTGGGCTAAAAAGATGCATCAAGAAGCTGAAAATTATGCTGCTCCAAAGGGGACCTTCAGAGAAAGTAAGAGACCTAACCTATTTTACAGTTATGCTGCCTTGATGAGTGAGACCATTGATGCAGAACCTTCCTGTGTTGGAGATGCTCTCAAGCATCAAGTTTGGAAAGATGCTATGTCAGAAGAGTATCAGTCAATTCTAAAAAATGATGTTTGGGATATTGTGCGTAGGCCTAAAGGCAAATTTGTGGTATCTTCTAAATGGCTCTTCAAAATCAGGCATGCAGCAGATGGCAGCATTGAGAAGCACAAAGCAAGGTTTCTTGCCAAAGGTTTCTCACAGAAAGAAGGTATTGACTATGAAGAGACATTTGCTCCTATTGCCAGATACACTTCTATCCGAGTAGTTTTGGCTATTGCAGCATCTAAAGGATGGAAAGTCCATCAAATGGATGTTAAGATTGTTTTTCTAAATGGTAAGATTGAAGAAGTTTATTTGGAGCAACCTGAAGGTTTTGTGATTCATAAGGCTGAATCACATGTTTGCAGATTAAAGAAATCCCTATATGGACTCAAACAGTCCCCCAAAGCATGGTATGAAAGAATTGATCACTATCTCTTGGAATTAGGGTTTTCCAAGAATGAAGCAGATCCAAATCTCTACTACAAGGTAATCAATGGTGAATTATTAATTTTCATTCTTTATGTTGATGATCTATTAATCACAGGAGAGGATAATCGTATTTCTCAATGTAAAAAAGAATTAACCTCTGAGTTTGATATGAAGGATTAAAGAATTCTTCACTACTTCCTTGGATTGGAAGTTTGGCAGCAGGCAAATGGTATAATCCTTAATCAAGGAAAATACACCATTGATATACTCATGAGATTTGGAATGATGGATTGTAGATCCATGACCACACCTATGGAGACAAATCTACACAAGCTAAAGGAAGCAGCTACAGAATCAGAGTTTGCAGATCCTACCCTCTACAGACAGAATGTTGGATCTATGATGTATTTGGTAAACACAAGACCTGATATATGTTATCCTGTGAATACACTAAGTTAGTTCATTTGTGAACCT